>NW_024412160.1:0-271488 GCF_016920715.1 Anopheles arabiensis
CTTCGTTCAGTTACGTATTGCTGTTTGTTTGCCATCTATTATCGTTGTTACGGCCATGTTTCATCAAATGAAGCCATCTTGCACTATTTCAATGGCCTTGAAATTTGATGTTGAGTTTTGTTGCCATCTATTATCGTTGTTGGCCATGTTTCATCAAATGAAGCCATCTTGCACTATTTCAATGGCCTTGAAATTTGATGTTGAGTTTTGTTGCCATCTATTATCGTTGTTACGGCCATGTTTCATCAAATGAAGCCATCTTGCACTATTTCAATGGCCTTGAAATTTGATGTTGAGTTTTGTTGCCATCTATTATCGTTGTTACGGCCATGTTTCATCAAATGAAGCCATCTTGCACTATTTCAATGGCCTTGAAATTTGATGTTGAGTTTTGTTGCCATCTATTATCGTTGTTGGCCATGTTTCATCAAATGAAGCCATCTTGCACTATTTCAATGGCCTTGAAATTTGATGTTGAGTTTGTTGCCATCTATTATCGTTGTTACGGCCATGTTTCATCAAATGAAGCCATCTTGCACTATTTCAATGGCCTTGAAATTTGATGTTGAGTTTTGTTGCCATCTATTATCGTTGTTACGGCCATGTTTCATCAAATGAAGCCATCTTGCACTATTTCAATGGCCTTGAAATTTGATGTTGAGTTTTGTTGCCATCTATTATCGTTGTTGGCCATGTTTCATCAAATGAAGCCATCTTGCACTATTTCAATGGCCTTGAATTTGATGTTGAGTTTTGTTGCCATCTATTATCGTTGTTACGGCCATGTTTCATCAAATGAAGCCATCTTGCACTATTTCAATGGCCTTGAAATTTGATGTTGAGTTTTGTTGCCATCTATTATCGTTGTTACGGCCATGTTTCATCAAATGAAGCCATCTTGCACTATTTCAATGGCCTTGAAATTTGATGTTGAGTTTTGTTGCCATCTATTATCGTTGTTACGGCCATGTTTCATCAAATGAAGCCATCTTGCACTATTTCAATGGCCTTGAAATTTGATGTTGAGTTTTGTTGCCATCTATTATCGTTGTTACGGCCATGTTTCATCAAATGAGCCATCTTGCACTATTTCAATGGCCTTGAAATTTGATGTTGAGTTTTGTTGCCATCTATTATCGTTGTTACGGCCATGTTTCATCAAATGAAGCCATCTTGCACTATTTCAATGGCCTTGAAATTTGATGTTGAGTTTTGTTGCCATCTATTATCGTTGTTACGGCCATGTTTCATCAAATGAAGCCATCTTGCACTATTTCAATGGCCTTGAATTTGATGTTGAGTTTTGTTGCCATCTATTATCGTTGTTACGGCCATGTTTCATCAAATGAAGCCATCTTGCACTATTTCAATGGCCTTGAAATTTGATGTTGAGTTTTGTTGCCATCTATTATCGTTGTTACGGCCATGTTTCATCAAATGAAGCCATCTTGCACTATTTCAATGGCCTTGAAATTTGATGTTGAGTTTTGTTGCCATCTATTATCGTTGTTACGGCCATGTTTCATCAAATGAAGCCATCTTGCACTATTTCAATGGCCTTGAAATTTGATGTTGAGTTTGTTGCCATCTATTATCGTTGTTACGGCCATGTTTCATCAAATGAAGCCATCTTGCACTATTTCAATGGCCTTGAAATTTGATGTTGAGTTTTGTTGCCATCTATTATCGTTGTTACGGCCATGTTTCATCAAATGAAGCCATCTTGCACTATTTCAATGGCCTTGAAATTTGATGTTGAGTTTTGTTGCCATCTATTATCGTTGTTACGGCCATGTTTCATCAAATGAAGCCATCTTGCACTATTTCAATGGCCTTGAAATTTGATGTTGAGTTTTGTTGCCATCTATTATCGTTGTTACGGCCATGTTTCATCAAATGAAGCCATCTTGCACTATTTCAATGGCCTTGAAATTTGATGTTGAGTTTTGTTGCCATCTATTATCGTTGTTACGGCCATGTTTCATCAAATGAAGCCATCTTGCACTATTTCAATGGCCTTGAAATTTGATGTTGAGTTTGTTGCCATCTATTATCGTTGTTACGGCCATGTTTCATCAAATGAAGCCATCTTGCACTATTTCAATGGCCTTGAAATTTGATGTTGAGTTTTGTTGCCATCTATTATCGTTGTTACGGCCATGTTTCATCAAATGAAGCCATCTTGCACTATTTCAATGGCCTTGAAATTTGATGTTGAGTTTGTTGCCATCTATTATCGTTGTTACGGCCATGTTTCATCAAATGAAGCCATCTTGCACTATTTCAATGGCCTTGAAATTTGATGTTGAGTTTTGTTGCCATCTATTATCGTTGTTACGGCCATGTTTCATCAAATGAAGCCATCTTGCACTATTTCAATGGCCTTGAAATTTGATGTTGAGTTTTTGCCATCTATTATCGTTGTTACGGCCATGTTTCATCAAATGAAGCCATCTTGCACTATTTCAATGGCCTTGAAATTTGATGTTGAGTTTTGTTGCCATCTATTATCGTTGTTACGGCCATGTTTCATCAAATGAAGCCATCTTGCACTATTTCAATGGCCTTGAAATTTGATGTTGAGTTTTGTTGCCATCTATTATCGTTGTTACGGCCATGTTTCATCAAATGAAGCCATCTTGCACTATTTCAATGGCCTTGAAATTTGATGTTGAGTTTTGTTGCCATCTATTATCGTTGTTACGGCCATGTTTCATCAAATGAAGCCATCTTGCACTATTTCAATGGCCTTGAAATTTGATGTTGAGTTTTTTGCCATCTATTATCGTTGTTACGGCCATGTTTCATCAAATGAAGCCATCTTGCACTATTTCAATGGCCTTGAAATTTGATGTTGAGTTTTGTTGCCATCTATTATCGTTGTTACGGCCATGTTTCATCAAATGAAGCCATCTTGCACTATTTCAATGGCCTTGAAATTTGATGTTGAGTTTTGTTGCCATCTATTATCGTTGTTACGGCCATGTTTCATCAAATGAAGCCATCTTGCACTATTTCAATGGCCTTGAAATTTGATGTTGAGTTTTGTTGCCATCTATTATCGTTGTTACGGCCATGTTTCATCAAATGAAGCCATCTTGCACTATTTCAATGGCCTTGAAATTTGATGTTGAGTTTTGTTGCCATCTATTATCGTTGTTACGGCCATGTTTCATCAAATGAAGCCATCTTGCACTATTTCAATGGCCTTGAAATTTGATGTTGAGTTTTGTTGCCATCTATTATCGTTGTTACGGCCATGTTTCATCAAATGAAGCCATCTTGCACTATTTCAATGGCCTTGAAATTTGATGTTGAGTTTTGTTGCCATCTATTATCGTTGTTACGGCCATGTTTCATCAAATGAAGCCATCTTGCACTATTTCAATGGCCTTGAAATTTGATGTTGAGTTTTGTTGCCATCTATTATCGTTGTTACGGCCATGTTTCATCAAATGAAGCCATCTTGCACTATTTCAATGGCCTTGAAATTTGATGTTGAGTTTTGTTGCCATCTATTATCGTTGTTACGGCCATGTTTCATCAAATGAAGCCATCTTGCACTATTTCAATGGCCTTGAAATTTGATGTTGAGTTTTGTTGCCATCTATTATCGTTGTTACGGCCATGTTTCATCAAATGAAGCCATCTTGCACTATTTCAATGGCCTTGAAATTTGATGTTGAGTTTGTTGCCATCTATTATCGTTGTTACGGCCATGTTTCATCAAATGAAGCCATCTTGCACTATTTCAATGGCCTTGAAATTTGATGTTGAGTTTTGTTGCCATCTATTATCGTTGTTACGGCCATGTTTCATCAAATGAAGCCATCTTGCACTATTTCAATGGCCTTGAAATTTGATGTTGAGTTTTGTTGCCATCTATTATCGTTGTTACGGCCATGTTTCATCAAATGAAGCCATCTTGCACTATTTCAATGGCCTTGAAATTTGATGTTGAGTTTTGTTGCCATCTATTATCGTTGTTACGGCCATGTTTCATCAAATGAAGCCATCTTGCACTATTTCAATGGCCTTGAAATTTGATGTTGAGTTTTGTTGCCATCTATTATCGTTGTTACGGCCATGTTTCATCAAATGAAGCCATCTTGCACTATTTCAATGGCCTTGAAATTTGATGTTGAGTTTTGTTGCCATCTATTATCGTTATTACGGCCATGTTTCATCAAATGAAGCCATCTTGCACTATTTCAATGGCCTTGAAATTTGATGTTGAGTTTTGTTGCCATCTATTATCGTTGTTACGGCCATGTTTCATCAAATGAAGCCATCTTGCACTATTTCAATGGCCTTGAAATTTGATGTTGAGTTTTGTTGCCATCTATTATCGTTGTTACGGCCATGTTTCATCAAATGAAGCCATCTTGCACTATTTCAATGGCCTTGAAATTTGATGTTGAGTTTTGTTGCCATCTATTATCGTTGTTACGGCCATGTTTCATCAAATGAAGCCATCTTGCACTATTTCAATGGCCTTGAAATTTGATGTTGAGTTTTGTTGCCATCTATTATCGTTGTTACGGCCATGTTTCATCAAATGAAGCCATCTTGCACTATTTCAATGGCCTTGAAATTTGATGTTGAGTTTTGTTGCCATCTATTATCGTTGTTACGGCCATGTTTCATCAAATGAAGCCATCTTGCACTATTTCAATGGCCTTGAAATTTGATGTTGAGTTTTGTTGCCATCTATTATCGTTGTTACGGCCATGTTTCATCAAATGAAGCCATCTTGCACTATTTCAATGGCCTTGAAATTTGATGTTGAGTTTTGTTGCCATCTATTATCGTTGTTACGGCCATGTTTCATCAAATGAAGCCATCTTGCACTATTTCAATGGCCTTGAAATTTGATGTTGAGTTTTGTTGCCATCTATTATCGTTGTTACGGCCATGTTTCATCAAATGAAGCCATCTTGCACTATTTCAATGGCCTTGAAATTTGATGTTGAGTTTTGTTGCCATCTATTATCGTTGTTACGGCCATGTTTCATCAAATGAAGCCATCTTGCACTATTTCAATGGCCTTGAAATTTGATGTTGAGTTTTGTTGCCATCTATTATCGTTGTTACGGCCATGTTTCATCAAATGAAGCCATCTTGCACTATTTCAATGGCCTTGAAATTTGATGTTGAGTTTTGTTGCCATCTATTATCGTTGTTACGGCCATGTTTCATCAAATGAAGCCATCTTGCACTATTTCAATGGCCTTGAAATTTGATGTTGAGTTTTGTTGCCATCTATTATCGTTGTTACGGCCATGTTTCATCAAATGAAGCCATCTTGCACTATTTCAATGGCCTTGAAATTTGATGTTGAGTTTTGTTGCCATCTATTATCGTTGTTACGGCCATGTTTCATCAAATGAAGCCATCTTGCACTATTTCAATGGCCTTGAAATTTGATGTTGAGTTTTTGCCATCTATTATCGTTGTTACGGCCATGTTTCATCAAATGAAGCCATCTTGCACTATTTCAATGGCCTTGAAATTTGATGTTGAGTTTTGTTGCCATCTATTATCGTTGTTACGGCCATGTTTCATCAAATGAAGCCATCTTGCACTATTTCAATGGCCTTGAAATTTGATGTTGAGTTTTGTTGCCATCTATTATCGTTGTTACGGCCATGTTTCATCAAATGAAGCCATCTTGCACTATTTCAATGGCCTTGAAATTTGATGTTGAGTTTTGTTGCCATCTATTATCGTTGTTACGGCCATGTTTCATCAAATGAAGCCATCTTGCACTATTTCAATGGCCTTGAAATTTGATGTTGAGTTTTGTTGCCATCTATTATCGTTGTTACGGCCATGTTTCATCAAATGAGCCATCTTGCACTATTTCAATGGCCTTGAAATTTGATGTTGAGTTTTGTTGCCATCTATTATCGTTGTTACGGCCATGTTTCATCAAATGAAGCCATCTTGCACTATTTCAATGGCCTTGAAATTTGATGTTGAGTTTTGTTGCCATCTATTATCGTTGTTACGGCCATGTTTCATCAAATGAAGCCATCTTGCACTATTTCAATGGCCTTGAAATTTGATGTTGAGTTTTTTGCCATCTATTATCGTTGTTACGGCCATGTTTCATCAAATGAAGCCATCTTGCACTATTTCAATGGCCTTGAAATTTGATGTTGAGTTTTGTTGCCATCTATTATCGTTGTTACGGCCATGTTTCATCAAATGAAGCCATCTTGCACTATTTCAATGGCCTTGAAATTTGATGTTGAGTTTTGTTGCCATCTATTATCGTTGTTACGGCCATGTTTCATCAAATGAAGCCATCTTGCACTATTTCAATGGCCTTGAAATTTGATGTTGAGTTTTGTTGCCATCTATTATCGTTGTTACGGCCATGTTTCATCAAATGAAGCCATCTTGCACTATTTCAATGGCCTTGAAATTTGATGTTGAGTTTTGTTGCCATCTATTATCGTTGTTACGGCCATGTTTCATCAAATGAAGCCATCTTGCACTATTTCAATGGCCTTGAAATTTGATGTTGAGTTTTGTTGCCATCTATTATCGTTGTTACGGCCATGTTTCATCAAATGAAGCCATCTTGCACTATTTCAATGGCCTTGAAATTTGATGTTGAGTTTTGTTGCCATCTATTATCGTTGTTACGGCCATGTTTCATCAAATGAAGCCATCTTGCACTATTTCAATGGCCTTGAAATTTGATGTTGAGTTTTGTTGCCATCTATTATCGTTGTTACGGCCATGTTTCATCAAATGAAGCCATCTTGCACTATTTCAATGGCCTTGAAATTTGATGTTGAGTTTTGTTGCCATCTATTATCGTTGTTACGGCCATGTTTCATCAAATGAAGCCATCTTGCACTATTTCAATGGCCTTGAAATTTGATGTTGAGTTTTGTTGCCATCTATTATCGTTGTTACGGCCATGTTTCATCAAATGAAGCCATCTTGCACTATTTCAATGGCCTTGAAATTTGATGTTGAGTTTTGTTGCCATCTATTATCGTTGTTACGGCCATGTTTCATCAAATGAAGCCATCTTGCACTATTTCAATGGCCTTGAAATTTGATGTTGAGTTTTGTTGCCATCTATTATCGTTGTTACGGCCATGTTTCATCAAATGAAGCCATCTTGCACTATTTCAATGGCCTTGAAATTTGATGTTGAGTTTTGTTGCCATCTATTATCGTTGTTACGGCCATGTTTCATCCAAATAAGCCATCTTGCACTATTTCAATGGCCTTGAAATTTGATGTTGAGTTTGTTGCCATCTATTATCGTTGTTACGGCCATGTTTCATCAAATGAAGCCATCTTGCACTATTTCAATGGCCTTGAAATTTGATGTTGAGTTTTGTTGCCATCTATTATCGTTGTTACGGCCATGTTTCATCAAATGAAGCCATCTTGCACTATTTCAATGGCCTTGAAATTTGATGTTGAGTTTTGTTGCCATCTATTATCGTTGTTACGGCCATGTTTCATCAAATGAAGCCATCTTGCACTATTTCAATGGCCTTGAAATTTGATGTTGAGTTTGTTGCCATCTATTATCGTTGTTACGGCCATGTTTCATCAAATGAAGCCATCTTGCACTATTTCAATGGCCTTGAAATTTGATGTTGAGTTTTGTTGCCATCTATTATCGTTGTTACGGCCATGTTTCATCAAATGAAGCCATCTTGCACTATTTCAATGGCCTTGAAATTTGATGTTGAGTTTTGTTGCCATCTATTATCGTTGTTACGGCCATGTTTCATCAAATGAAGCCATCTTGCACTATTTCAATGGCCTTGAAATTTGATGTTGAGTTTTGTATCTATTATCGTTGTTACGGCCATGTTTCATCAAATGAAGCCATCTTGCACTATTTCAATGGCCTTGAAATTTGATGTTGAGTTTTGTTGCCATCTATTATCGTTGTTACGGCCATGTTTCATCAAATGAAGCCATCTTGCACTATTTCAATGGCCTTGAAATTTGATGTTGAGTTTTGTTGCCATCTATTATCGTTGTTACGGCCATGTTTCATCAAATGAAGCCATCTTGCACTATTTCAATGGCCTTGAAATTTGATGTTGAGTTTTGTTGCCATCTATTATCGTTGTTACGGCCATGTTTCATCCAAATGAAGCCATCTTGCACTATTTCAATGGCCTTGAAATTTGATGTTGAGTTTTGTTGCCATCTATTATCGTTGTTACGGCCATGTTTCATCAAATGAAGCCATCTTGCACTATTTCAATGGCCTTGAAATTTGATGTTGAGTTTTGTTGCCATCTATTATCGTTGTTACGGCCATGTTTCATCAAATGAAGCCATCTTGCACTATTTCAATGGCCTTGAAATTTGATGTTGAGTTTTGTTGCCATCTATTATCGTTGTTACGGCCATGTTTCATCAAATGAAGCCATCTTGCACTATTTCAATGGCCTTGAAATTTGATGTTGAGTTTTGTTGCCATCTATTATCGTTGTTACGGCCATGTTTCATCAAATGAAGCCATCTTGCACTATTTCAATGGCCTTGAAATTTGATGTTGAGTTTTGTTGCCATCTATTATCGTTGTTACGGCCATGTTTCATCAAATGAAGCCATCTTGCACTATTTCAATGGCCTTGAAATTTGATGTTGAGTTTTGTTGCCATCTATTATCGTTGTTACGGCCATGTTTCATCAAATGAAGCCATCTTGCACTATTTCAATGGCCTTGAAATTTGATGTTGATTTGTTGCCATCTATTATCGTTGTTACGGCCATGTTTCATCAAATGAAGCCATCTTGCACTATTTCAATGGCCTTGAAATTTGATGTTGAGTTTTGTTGCCATCTATTATCGTTGTTACGGCCATGTTTCATCAAATGAAGCCATCTTGCACTATTTCAATGGCCTTGAAATTTGATGTTGAGTTTTGTTGCCATCTATTATCGTTGTTACGGCCATGTTTCATCAAATGAAGCCATCTTGCACTATTTCAATGGCCTTGAAATTTGATGTTGAGTTTTGTTGCCATCTATTATCGTTGTTACGGCCATGTTTCATCCAAATGAAGCCATCTTGCACTATTTCAATGGCCTTGAAATTTGATGTTGAGTTTTGTATCTATTATCGTTGTTACGGCCATGTTTCATCAAATGAAGCCATCTTGCACTATTTCAATGGCCTTGAAATTTGATGTTGAGTTTTGTTGCCATCTATTATCGTTGTTACGGCCATGTTTCATCAAATGAAGCCATCTTGCACTATTTCAATGGCCTTGAAATTTGATGTTGAGTTTTGTTGCCATCTATTATCGTTGTTACGGCCATGTTTCATCAAATGAAGCCATCTTGCACTATTTCAATGGCCTTGAAATTTGATGTTGAGTTTTGTTGCCATCTATTATCGTTGTTACGGCCATGTTTCATCAAATGAAGCCATCTTGCACTATTTCAATGGCCTTGAAATTTGATGTTGAGTTTTGTTGCCATCTATTATCGTTGTTACGGCCATGTTTCATCAAATGAAGCCATCTTGCACTATTTCAATGGCCTTGAAATTTGATGTTGAGTTTTGTTGCCATCTATTATCGTTGTTACGGCCATGTTTCATCAAATGAAGCCATCTTGCACTATTTCAATGGCCTTGAAATTGATGTTGAGTTTTGTTGCCATCTATTATCGTTGTTACGGCCATGTTTCATCAAATGAAGCCATCTTGCACTATTTCAATGGCCTTGAAATTTGATGTTGAGTTTGTTGCCATCTATTATCGTTGTTACGGCCATGTTTCATCAAATGAAGCCATCTTGCACTATTTCAATGGCCTTGAAATTTGATGTTGAGTTTTGTTGCCATCTATTATCGTTGTTACGGCCATGTTTCATCAAATGAAGCCATCTTGCACTATTTCAATGGCCTTGAAATTTGATGTTGAGTTTTGTTGCCATCTATTATCGTTGTTACGGCCATGTTTCATCAAATGAAGCCATCTTGCACTATTTCAATGGCCTTGAAATTTGATGTTGAGTTTTGTTGCCATCTATTATCGTTGTTACGGCCATGTTTCATCAAATGAAGCCATCTTGCACTATTTCAATGGCCTTGAAATTTGATGTTGAGTTTTGTTGCCATCTATTATCGTTGTTACGGCCATGTTTCATCAAATGAAGCCATCTTGCACTATTTCAATGGCCTTGAAATTTGATGTTGAGTTTTGTTGCCATCTATTATCGTTGTTACGGCCATGTTTCATCAAATGAAGCCATCTTGCACTATTTCAATGGCCTTGAAATTTGATGTTGAGTTTTGTTGCCATCTATTATCGTTGTTACGGCCATGTTTCATCAAATGAAGCCATCTTGCACTATTTCAATGGCCTTGAAATTTGATGTTGAGTTTGTTGCCATCTATTATCGTTGTTACGGCCATGTTTCATCAAATGAAGCCATCTTGCACTATTTCAATGGCCTTGAAATTTGATGTTGAGTTTTGTTGCCATCTATTATCGTTGTTACGGCCATGTTTCATCAAATGAAGCCATCTTGCACTATTTCAATGGCCTTGAAATTTGATGTTGAGTTTGTTGCCATCTATTATCGTTGTTACGGCCATGTTTCATCAAATGAAGCCATCTTGCACTATTTCAATGGCCTTGAAATTTGATGTTGAGTTTTGTTGCCATCTATTATCGTTGTTACGGCCATGTTTCATCAAATGAAGCCATCTTGCACTATTTCAATGGCCTTGAAATTTGATGTTGAGTTTTGTTGCCATCTATTATCGTTGTTACGGCCATGTTTCATCAAATGAAGCCATCTTGCACTATTTCAATGGCCTTGAAATTTGATGTTGAGTTTTGTTGCCATCTATTATCGTTGTTACGGCCATGTTTCATCAAATGAAGCCATCTTGCACTATTTCAATGGCCTTGAAATTTGATGTTGAGTTTTGTTGCCATCTATTATCGTTGTTACGGCCATGTTTCATCAAATGAAGCCATCTTGCACTATTTCAATGGCCTTGAAATTTGATGTTGAGTTTTGTTGCCATCTATTATCGTTGTTACGGCCATGTTTCATCAAATGAAGCCATCTTGCACTATTTCAATGGCCTTGAAATTTGATGTTGAGTTTTGTTGCCATCTATTATCGTTGTTACGGCCATGTTTCATCAAATGAAGCCATCTTGCACTATTTCAATGGCCTTGAAATTTGATGTTGAGTTTTGTTGCCATCTATTATCGTTGTTACGGCCATGTTTCATCAAATGAAGCCATCTTGCACTATTTCAATGGCCTTGAAATTTGATGTTGAGTTTTGTTGCCATCTATTATCGTTGTTACGGCCATGTTTCATCAAATGAAGCCATCTTGCACTATTTCAATGGCCTTGAAATTTGATGTTGAGTTTTGTTGCCATCTATTATCGTTGTTACGGCCATGTTTCATCAAATGAAGCCATCTTGCACTATTTCAATGGCCTTGAAATTTGATGTTGAGTTTTGTTGCCATCTATTATCGTTGTTACGGCCATGTTTCATCAAATGAAGCCATCTTGCACTATTTCAATGGCCTTGAAATTTGATGTTGAGTTTTGTTGCCATCTATTATCGTTGTTACGGCCATGTTTCATCAAATGAAGCCATCTTGCACTATTTCAATGGCCTTGAAATTTGATGTTGAGTTTTGTTGCCATCTATTATCGTTGTTACGGCCATGTTTCATCAAATGAAGCCATCTTGCACTATTTCAATGGCCTTGAAATTTGATGTTGAGTTTTGTTGCCATCTATTATCGTTGTTACGGCCATGTTTCATCAAATGAAGCCATCTTGCACTATTTCAATGGCCTTGAAATTTGATGTTGAGTTTTGTTGCCATCTATTATCGTTGTTACGGCCATGTTTCATCAAATGAAGCCATCTTGCACTATTTCAATGGCCTTGAAATTTGATGTTGAGTTTTGTTGCCATCTATTATCGTTGTTACGGCCATGTTTCATCAAATGAAGCCATCTTGCACTATTTCAATGGCCTTGAAATTTGATGTTGAGTTTTGTTGCCATCTATTATCGTTGTTACGGCCATGTTTCATCCAAATGAAGCCATCTTGCACTATTTCAATGGCCTTGAAATTTGATGTTGAGTTTTGTTGCCATCTATTATCGTTGTTACGGCCATGTTTCATCAAATGAAGCCATCTTGCACTATTTCAATGGCCTTGAAATTTGATGTTGAGTTTTGTTGCCATCTATTATCGTTGTTACGGCCATGTTTCATCAAATGAAGCCATCTTGCACTATTTCAATGGCCTTGAAATTTGATGTTGAGTTTTGTTGCCATCTATTATCGTTGTTGGCCATGTTTCATCAAATGAAGCCATCTTGCACTATTTCAATGGCCTTGAAATTTGATGTTGAGTTTTGTTGCCATCTATTATCGTTGTTACGGCCATGTTTCATCAAATGAAGCCATCTTGCACTATTTCAATGGCCTTGAAATTTGATGTTGAGTTTTGTTGCCATCTATTATCGTTGTTACGGCCATGTTTCATCAAATGAAGCCATCTTGCACTATTTCAATGGCCTTGAAATTTGATGTTGAGTTTTGTTGCCATCTATTATCGTTGTTACGGCCATGTTTCATCAAATGAAGCCATCTTGCACTATTTCAATGGCCTTGAAATTTGATGTTGAGTTTTGTTGCCATCTATTATCGTTGTTACGGCCATGTTTCATCAAATGAAGCCATCTTGCACTATTTCAATGGCCTTGAAATTTGATGTTGAGTTTTGTTGCCATCTATTATCGTTGTTACGGCCATGTTTCATCAAATGAAGCCATCTTGCACTATTTCAATGGCCTTGAAATTTGATGTTGAGTTTTGTTGCCATCTATTATCGTTGTTACGGCCATGTTTCATCAAATGAAGCCATCTTGCACTATTTCAATGGCCTTGAAATTTGATGTTGAGTTTTGTTGCCATCTATTATCGTTGTTACGGCCATGTTTCATCAAATGAAGCCATCTTGCACTATTTCAATGGCCTTGAAATTTGATGTTGAGTTTTGTTGCCATCTATTATCGTTGTTACGGCCATGTTTCATCAAATGAAGCCATCTTGCACTATTTCAATGGCCTTGAAATTTGATGTTGAGTTTTGTTGCCATCTATTATCGTTGTTACGGCCATGTTTCATCAAATGAAGCCATCTTGCACTATTTCAATGGCCTTGAAATTTGATGTTGAGTTTTGTTGCCATCTATTATCGTTGTTACGGCCATGTTTCATCAAATGAAGCCATCTTGCACTATTTCAATGGCCTTGAAATTTGATGTTGAGTTTTGTTGCCATCTATTATCGTTGTTACGGCCATGTTTCATCAAATGTCTTGCACTATGGCCTTGAAATTTGATGTTGAGTTTGTTGCCATCTATTATCGTTGTTACGGCCATGTTTCATCCAAAAGCCATCTTGCACTATTTCAATGGCCTTGAAATTTGATGTTGAGTTTTGTTGCCATCTATTATCGTTGTTACGGCCATGTTTCATCAAATGAAGCCATCTTGCACTATTTCAATGGCCTTGAAATTTGATGTTGAGTTTTGTTGCCATCTATTATCGTTGTTACGGCCATGTTTCATCAAATGAAGCCATCTTGCACTATTTCAATGGCCTTGAAATTTGATGTTGAGTTTTGTTGCCATCTATTATCGTTGTTACGGCCATGTTTCATCAAATGAAGCCATCTTGCACTATTTCAATGGCCTTGAAATTTGATGTTGAGTTTTGTTGCCATCTATTATCGTTGTTACGGCCATGTTTCATCAAATGAAGCCATCTTGCACTATTTCAATGGCCTTGAAATTTGATGTTGAGTTTTGTTGCCATCTATTATCGTTGTTACGGCCATGTTTCATCAAATGAAGCCATCTTGCACTATTTCAATGGCCTTGAAATTTGATGTTGAGTTTTGTTGCCATCTATTATCGTTGTTACGGCCATGTTTCATCAAATGAAGCCATCTTGCACTATTTCAATGGCCTTGAAATTTGATGTTGAGTTTTGTTGCCATCTATTATCGTTGTTACGGCCATGTTTCATCAAAATGAAGCCATCTTGCACTATTTCAATGGCCTTGAAATTTGATGTTGAGTTTTGTTGCCATCTATTATCGTTGTTACGGCCATGTTTCATCAAATGAAGCCATCTTGCACTATTTCAATGGCCTTGAAATTTGATGTTGAGTTTTGTTGCCATCTATTATCGTTGTTACGGCCATGTTTCATCAAATGAAGCCATCTTGCACTATTTCAATGGCCTTGAAATTTGATGTTGAGTTTTGTTGCCATCTATTATCGTTGTTACGGCCATGTTTCATCAAATGAAGCCATCTTGCACTATTTCAATGGCCTTGAAATTTGATGTTGAGTTTTGTTGCCATCTATTATCGTTGTTACGGCCATGTTTCATCAAATGAAGCCATCTTGCACTATTTCAATGGCCTTGAAATTTGATGTTGAGTTTTGTTGCCATCTATTATCGTTGTTACGGCCATGTTTCATCAAATGAAGCCATCTTGCACTATTTCAATGGCCTTGAAATTTGATGTTGAGTTTTGTTGCCATCTATTATCGTTGTTACGGCCATGTTTCATCAAATGAAGCCATCTTGCACTATTTCAATGGCCTTGAAATTTGATGTTGAGTTTTGTTGCCATCTATTATCGTTGTTACGGCCATGTTTCATCAAATGAAGCCATCTTGCACTATTTCAATGGCCTTGAAATTTGATGTTGAGTTTTGTTGCCATCTATTATCGTTGTTACGGCCATGTTTCATCAAATGAAGCCATCTTGCACTATTTCAATGGCCTTGAAATTTGATGTTGAGTTTTGTTGCCATCTATTATCGTTGTTACGGCCATGTTTCATCAAATGAAGCCATCTTGCACTATTTCAATGGCCTTGAAATTTGATGTTGAGTTTTGTTGCCATCTATTATCGTTGTTACGGCCATGTTTCATCAAATGAAGCCATCTTGCACTATTTCAATGGCCTTGAAATTTGATGTTGAGTTTTGTTGCCATCTATTATCGTTGTTACGGCCATGTTTCATCAAATGAAGCCATCTTGCACTATTTCAATGGCCTTGAAATTTGATGTTGAGTTTTGTTGCCATCTATTATCGTTGTTACGGCCATGTTTCATCAAATGAAGCCATCTTGCACTATTTCAATGGCCTTGAAATTTGATGTTGAGTTTTTGTTGCCATCTATTATCGTTGTTACGGCCATGTTTCATCAAATGAAGCCATCTTGCACTATTTCAATGGCCTTGAAATTTGATGTTGAGTTTTGTTGCCATCTATTATCGTTGTTACGGCCATGTTTCATCAAATGAAGCCATCTTGCACTATTTCAATGGCCTTGAAATTTGATGTTGAGTTTTGTTGCCATCTATTATCGTTGTTACGGCCATGTTTCATCAAAATGAAGCCATCTTGCACTATTTCAATGGCCTTGAAATTTGATGTTGAGTTTTGTTGCCATCTATTATCGTTGTTACGGCCATGTTTCATCAAATGAAGCCATCTTGCACTATTTCAATGGCCTTGAAATTTGATGTTGAGTTTTGTTGCTATTATCGTATTTTTGGCCATGTTTCATCAAATGAAGCCATCTTGCACTATTTCAATGGCCTTGAAATTTGATGTTGAGTTTTGTTGCCATCTATTATCGTTGTTACGGCCATGTTTCATCAAATGAAGCCATCTTGCACTATTTCAATGGCCTTGAAATTTGATGTTGAGTTTTGTTGCCATCTATTATCGTTGTTACGGCCATGTTTCATCAAATGAAGCCATCTTGCACTATTTCAATGGCCTTGAAATTTGATGTTGAGTTTTGTTGCCATCTATTATCGTTGTTACGGCCATGTTTCATCAAATGAAGCCATCTTGCACTATTTCAATGGCCTTGAAATTTGATGTTGAGTTTTGTTGCCATCTATTATCGTTGTTACGGCCATGTTTCATCAAATGAAGCCATCTTGCACTATTTCAATGGCCTTGAAATTTGATGTTGAGTTTTGTTGCCATCTATTATCGTTGTTACGGCCATGTTTCATCAAATGAAGCCATCTTGCACTATTTCAATGGCCTTGAAATTTGATGTTGAGTTTTGTTGCCATCTATTATCGTTGTTACGGCCATGTTTCATCAAATGAAGCCATCTTGCACTATTTCAATGGCCTTGAAATTTGATGTTGAGTTTTGTTGCCATCTATTATCGTTGTTACGGCCATGTTTCATCAAATGAAGCCATCTTGCACTATTTCAATGGCCTTGAAATTTGATGTTGAGTTTTGTTGCCATCTATTATCGTTGTTACGGCCATGTTTCATCCAATGAAGCCATCTTGCACTATTTCAATGGCCTTGAAATTTGATGTTGAGTTTTGTTGCCATCTATTATCGTTGTTACGGCCATGTTTCATCCAAATGAAGCCATCTTGCACTATTTCAATGGCCTTGAAATTTGATGTTGAGTTTTGTTGCCATCTATTATCGTTGTTACGGCCATGTTTCATCAAATGAAGCCATCTTGCACTATTTCAATGGCCTTGAAATTTGATGTTGAGTTTTGTTGCCATCTATTATCGTTGTTACGGCCATGTTTCATCAAATGAAGCCATCTTGCACTATTTCAATGGCCTTGAAATTTGATGTTGAGTTTTGTTGCCATCTATTATCGTTGTTACGGCCATGTTTCATCCAAATGAAGCCATCTTGCACTATTTCAATGGCCTTGAAATTTGATGTTGAGTTTTGTTGCCATCTATTATCGTTGTTACGGCCATGTTTCATCAAATGAAGCCATCTTGCACTATTTCAATGGCCTTGAAATTTGATGTTGAGTTTTGTTGCCATCTATTATCGTTGTTACGGCCATGTTTCATCAAATGAAGCCATCTTGCACTATTTCAATGGCCTTGAAATTTGATGTTGAGTTTTGTTGCCATCTATTATCGTTGTTACGGCCATGTTTCATCAAATGAAGCCATCTTGCACTATTTCAATGGCCTTGAAATTTGATGTTGAGTTTTGTTGCCATCTATTATCGTTGTTACGGCCATGTTTCATCAAATGAAGCCATCTTGCACTATTTCAATGGCCTTGAAATTTGATGTTGATTTTGTTGCCATCTATTATCGTTGTTACGGCCATGTTTCATCAAATGAAGCCCATCTTGCACTATTTCAATGGCCTTGAAATTTGATGTTGAGTTTTGTTGCCATCTATTATCGTTGTTACGGCCATGTTTCATCAAATGAAGCCATCTTGCACTATTTCAATGGCCTTGAAATTTGATGTTGAGTTTTGTTGCCATCTATTATCGTTGTTACGGCCATGTTTCATCAAATGAAGCCATCTTGCACTATTTCAATGGCCTTGAAATTTGATGTTGAGTTTTGTTGCCATCTATTATCGTTGTTACGGCCATGTTTCATCAAATGAAGCCATCTTGCACTATTTCAATGGCCTTGAAATTTGATGTTGAGTTTTGTTGCCATCTATTATCGTTGTTACGGCCATGTTTCATCAAATGAAGCCATCTTGCACTATTTCAATGGCCTTGAAATTTGATGTTGAGTTTTGTTGCCATCTATTATCGTTGTTACGGCCATGTTTCATCAAATGAAGCCATCTTGCACTATTTCAATGGCCTTGAAATTTGATGTTGAGTTTTGTTGCCATCTATTATCGTTGTTACGGCCATGTTTCATCAAATGAAGCCATCTTGCACTATTTCAATGGCCTTGAAATTTGATGTTGAGTTTTGTTGCCATCTATTATCGTTGTTACGGCCATGTTTCATCAAATGAAGCCATCTTGCACTATTTCAATGGCCTTGAAATTTGATGTTGAGTTTTGTTGCCATCTATTATCGTTGTTACGGCCATGTTTCATCAAATGAAGCCATCTTGCACTATTTCAATGGCCTTGAAATTTGATGTTGAGTTTTGTTGCCATCTATTATCGTTGTTACGGCCATGTTTCATCAAATGAAGCCATCTTGCACTATTTCAATGGCCTTGAAATTTGATGTTGAGTTTTGTTGCCATCTATTATCGTTGTTACGGCCATGTTTCATCAAATGAAGCCATCTTGCACTATTTCAATGGCCTTGAAATTTGATGTTGAGTTTTGTTGCCATCTATTATCGTTGTTACGGCCATGTTTCATCAAATGAAGCCATCTTGCACTATTTCAATGGCCTTGAAATTTGATGTTGAGTTTTGTTGCCATCTATTATCGTTGTTACGGCCATGTTTCATCAAATGAAGCCATCTTGCACTATTTCAATGGCCTTGAAATTTGATGTTGAGTTTTGTTGCCATCTATTATCGTTGTTACGGCCATGTTTCATCAAATGAAGCCATCTTGCACTATTTCAATGGCCTTGAAATTTGATGTTGAGTTTTGTTGCCATCTATTATCGTTGTTACGGCCATGTTTCATCAAATGAAGCCATCTTGCACTATTTCAATGGCCTTGAAATTTGATGTTGAGTTTTGTTGCCATCTATTATCGTTGTTACGGCCATGTTTCATCAAATGAAGCCATCTTGCACTATTTCAATGGCCTTGAAATTTGATGTTGAGTTTTGTTGCCATCTATTATCGTTGTTACGGCCATGTTTCATCAAATGAAGCCATCTTGCACTATTTCAATGGCCTTGAAATTTGATGTTGAGTTTTGTTGCCATCTATTATCGTTGTTACGGCCATGTTTCATCAAATGAAGCCATCTTGCACTATTTCAATGGCCTTGAAATTTGATGTTGAGTTTTGTTGCCATCTATTATCGTTGTTACGGCCATGTTTCATCAAATGAAGCCATCTTGCACTATTTCAATGGCCTTGAAATTTGATGTTGAGTTTTGTTGCCATCTATTATCGTTGTTACGGCCATGTTTCATCAAATGAAGCCATCTTGCACTATTTCAATGGCCTTGAAATTTGATGTTGAGTTTTGTTGCCATCTATTATCGTTGTTACGGCCATGTTTCATCAAATGAAGCCATCTTGCACTATTTCAATGGCCTTGAAATTTGATGTTGAGTTTTGTTGCCATCTATTATCGTTGTTACGGCCATGTTTCATCAAATGAAGCCATCTTGCACTATTTCAATGGCCTTGAAATTTGATGTTGAGTTTTGTTGCCATCTATTATCGTTGTTACGGCCATGTTTCATCAAATGAAGCCATCTTGCACTATTTCAATGGCCTTGAAATTTGATGTTGAGTTTTGTTGCCATCTATTATCGTTGTTACGGCCATGTTTCATCAAATGAAGCCATCTTGCACTATTTCAATGGCCTTGAAATTTGATGTTGAGTTTTGTTGCCATCTATTATCGTTGTTACGGCCATGTTTCATCAAATGAAGCCATCTTGCACTATTTCAATGGCCTTGAAATTTGATGTTGAGTTTTGTTGCCATCTATTATCGTTGTTACGGCCATGTTTCATCAAATGAAGCCATCTTGCACTATTTCAATGGCCTTGAAATTTGATGTTGAGTTTTGTTGCCATCTATTATCGTTGTTACGGCCATGTTTCATCAAATGAAGCCATCTTGCACTATTTCAATGGCCTTGAAATTTGATGTTGAGTTTTGTTGCCATCTATTATCGTTGTTACGGCCATGTTTCATCAAATGAAGCCATCTTGCACTATTTCAATGGCCTTGAAATTTGATGTTGAGTTTTGTTGCCATCTATTATCGTTGTTACGGCCATGTTTCATCAAATGAAGCCATCTTGCACTATTTCAATGGCCTTGAAATTTGATGTTGAGTTTTGTTGCCATCTATTATCGTTGTTACGGCCATGTTTCATCTCAAATGAAGCCATCTTGCACTATTTCAATGGCCTTGAAATTTGATGTTGAGTTTTGTTGCCATCTATTATCGTTGTTACGGCCATGTTTCATCAAATGAAGCCATCTTGCACTATTTCAATGGCCTTGAAATTTGATGTTGAGTTTTGTTGCCATCTATTATCGTTGTTACGGCCATGTTTCATCAAATGAAGCCATCTTGCACTATTTCAATGGCCTTGAAATTTGATGTTGAGTTTTGTTGCCATCTATTATCGTTGTTACGGCCATGTTTCATCAAATGAAGCCATCTTGCACTATTTCAATGGCCTTGAAATTTGATGTTGAGTTTTGTTGCCATCTATTATCGTTGTTACGGCCATGTTTCATCAAATGAAGCCATCTTGCACTATTTCAATGGCCTTGAAATTTGATGTTGAGTTTTGTTGCCATCTATTATCGTTGTTACGGCCATGTTTCATCAAATGAAGCCATCTTGCACTATTTCAATGGCCTTGAAATTTGATGTTGAGTTTTGTTGCCATCTATTATCGTTGTTACGGCCATGTTTCATCAAATGAAGCCATCTTGCACTATTTCAATGGCCTTGAAATTTGATGTTGAGTTTTGTTGCCATCTATTATCGTTGTTACGGCCATGTTTCATCCAAAAACCATCTTGCACTATTTCAATGGCCTTGAAATTTGATGTTGAGTTTTGTTGCCATCTATTATCGTTGTTACGGCCATGTTTCATCAAATGAAGCCATCTTGCACTATTTCAATGGCCTTGAAATTTGATGTTGAGTTTGTTGCCATCTATTATCGTTGTTACGGCCATGTTTCATCAAATGAAGCCATCTTGCACTATTTCAATGGCCTTGAAATTTGATTTGAGTTTTGTTGCCATCTATTATCGTTGTTACGGCCATGTTTCATCAAATAAGCCATCTTGCACTATTTCAATGGCCTTGAAATTTGATGTTGAGTTTTGTTGCCATCTATTATCGTTGTTGGCCATGTTTCATCAAATGAAGCCATCTTGCACTATTTCAATGGCCTTGAAATTTGATGTTGAGTTTTGTTGCCATCTATTATCGTTGTTACGGCCATGTTTCATCAAATGAAGCCATCTTGCACTATTTCAATGGCCTTGAAATTTGATGTTGAGTTTTGTTGCCATCTATTATCGTTGTTACGGCCATGTTTCATCAAATGAAGCCATCTTGCACTATTTCAATGGCCTTGAAATTTGATGTTGAGTTTTGTTGCCATCTATTATCGTTGTTACGGCCATGTTTCATCAAATGAAGCCATCTTGCACTATTTCAATGGCCTTGAAATTTGATGTTGAGTTTTGTTGCCATCTATTATCGTTGTTACGGCCATGTTTCATCAAATGAAGCCATCTTGCACTATTTCAATGGCCTTGAAATTTGATGTTGAGTTTTGTTGCCATCTATTATCGTTGTTACGGCCATGTTTCATCAAATGAAGCCATCTTGCACTATTTCAATGGCCTTGAAATTTGATGTTGAGTTTTGTTGCCATCTATTATCGTTGTTACGGCCATGTTTCATCAAATGAAGCCATCTTGCACTATTTCAATGGCCTTGAAATTTGATGTTGATTTTGTTGCCATCTATTATCGTTGTTACGGCCATGTTTCATCAAATGAAGCCATCTTGCACTATTTCAATGGCCTTGAAATTTGATGTTGAGTTTTGTTGCCATCTATTATCGTTGTTACGGCCATGTTTCATCAAATGAAGCCATCTTGCACTATTTCAATGGCCTTGAAATTTGATGTTGAGTTTTGTTGCCATCTATTATCGTTGTTACGGCCATGTTTCATCAAATGAAGCCATCTTGCACTATTTCAATGGCCTTGAAATTTGATGTTGAGTTTTGTTGCCATCTATTATCGTTGTTACGGCCATGTTTCATCCAAATGAAGCCATCTTGCACTATTTCAATGGCCTTGAAATTTGATGTTGAGTTTTGTTGCCATCTATTATCGTTGTTACGGCCATGTTTCATCAAATGAAGCCATCTTGCACTATTTCAATGGCCTTGAAATTTGATGTTGATTTTGTTGCCATCTATTATCGTTGTTACGGCCATGTTTCATCAAATGAAGCCATCTTGCACTATTTCAATGGCCTTGAAATTTGATGTTGAGTTTTGTTGCCATCTATTATCGTTGTTACGGCCATGTTTCATCAAATGAAGCCATC
The DNA here is from genome assembly GCF_016920715.1 of Anopheles arabiensis. NCBI lineage: Eukaryota > Metazoa > Arthropoda > Insecta > Diptera > Culicidae > Anopheles > Anopheles arabiensis. Next base: position 22,103 of record NW_024412160.1, read on the forward strand.
TTGCACTATTTCAATGGCCTTGAAATTTGATGTTGAGTTTTGTTGCCATCTATTATCGTTGTTACGGCCATGTTTCATCAAATGAAGCCATCTTGCACTATTTCAATGGCCTTGAAATTTGATGTTGAGTTTTGTTGCCATCTATTATCGTTGTTACGGCCATGTTTCATCAAATGAAGCCATCTTGCACTATTTCAATGGCCTTGAAATTTGATGTTGAGTTTTGTTGCCATCTATTATCGTTGTTACGGCCATGTTTCATCAAATGAAGCCATCTTGCACTATTTCAATGGCCTTGAAATTTGATGTTGAGTTTTGTTGCCATCTATTATCGTTGTTACGGCCATGTTTCATCAAATGAAGCCATCTTGCACTATTTCAATGGCCTTGAAATTTGATGTTGAGTTTGTTGCCATCTATTATCGTTGTTACGGCCATGTTTCATCCAAATGAAGCCATCTTGCACTATTTCAATGGCCTTGAAATTTGATGTTGAGTTTTGTTGCCATCTATTATCGTTGTTACGGCCATGTTTCATCAAATGAAGCCATCTTGCACTATTTCAATGGCCTTGAAATTTGATGTTGAGTTTTGTTGCCATCTATTATCGTTGTTACGGCCATGTTTCATCAAATGAAGCCATCTTGCACTATTTCAATGGCCTTGAAATTTGATGTTGAGTTTTGTTGCCATCTATTATCGTTGTTACGGCCATGTTTCATCAAATGAAGCCATCTTGCACTATTTCAATGGCCTTGAAATTTGATGTTGAGTTTTGTTGCCATCTATTATCGTTGTTACGGCCATGTTTCATCAAATGAAGCCATCTTGCACTATTTCAATGGCCTTGAAATTTGATGTTGAGTTTTGTTGCCATCTATTATCGTTGTTACGGCCATGTTTCATCAAATGAAGCCATCTTGCACTATTTCAATGGCCTTGAAATTTGATGTTGAGTTTTGTTGCCATCTATTATCGTTGTTACGGCCATGTTTCATCAAATGAAGCCATCTTGCACTATTTCAATGGCCTTGAAATTTGATGTTGAGTTTTGTTGCCATCTATTATCGTTGTTACGGCCATGTTTCATCAAATGAAGCCATCTTGCACTATTTCAATGGCCTTGAAATTTGATGTTGAGTTTTGTTGCCATCTATTATCGTTGTTACGGCCATGTTTCATCAAATGAAGCCATCTTGCACTATTTCAATGGCCTTGAAATTTGATGTTGAGTTTTGTTGCCATCTATTATCGTTGTTACGGCCATGTTTCATCAAATGAAGCCATCTTGCACTATTTCAATGGCCTTGAAATTTGATGTTGAGTTTTGTTGCCATCTATTATCGTTGTTACGGCCATGTTTCATCAAATGAAGCCATCTTGCACTATTTCAATGGCCTTGAAATTTGATGTTGAGTTTTTGTTGCCATCTATTATCGTTGTTACGGCCATGTTTCATCAAATGAAGCCATCTTGCACTATTTCAATGGCCTTGAAATTTGATGTTGAGTTTTGTTGCCATCTATTATCGTTGTTACGGCCATGTTTCATCAAATGAAGCCATCTTGCACTATTTCAATGGCCTTGAAATTTGATGTTGAGTTTTGTTGCCATCTATTATCGTTGTTACGGCCATGTTTCATCAAATGAAGCCATCTTGCACTATTTCAATGGCCTTGAAATTTGATGTTGAGTTTTGTTGCCATCTATTATCGTTGTTACGGCCATGTTTCATCAAATGAAGCCATCTTGCACTATTTCAATGGCCTTGAAATTTGATGTTGAGTTTTGTTGCCATCTATTATCGTTGTTACGGCCATGTTTCATCAAATGAAGCCATCTTGCACTATTTCAATGGCCTTGAAATTTGATGTTGAGTTTTGTTGCCATCTATTATCGTTGTTACGGCCATGTTTCATCAAATGAAGCCATCTTGCACTATTTCAATGGCCTTTTGATGTTGAGTTTTGTTGCCATCTATTATCGTTGTTACGGCCATGTTTCATCAAATGAAGCCATCTTGCACTATTTCAATGGCCTTGAAATTTGATGTTGAGTTTTGTTGCCATCTATTATCGTTGTTACGGCCATGTTTCATCAAATGAAGCCATCTTGCACTATTTCAATGGCCTTGAAATTTGATGTTGAGTTTTGTTGCCATCTATTATCGTTGTTACGGCCATGTTTCATCAAATGAAGCCATCTTGCACTATTTCAATGGCCTTGAAATTTGATGTTGATTTTGTTGCCATCTATTATCGTTGTTACGGCCATGTTTCATCAAATGAAGCCATCTTGCACTATTTCAATGGCCTTGAAATTTGATGTTGAGTTTTGTTGCCATCTATTATCGTTGTTACGGCCATGTTTCATCAAATGAAGCCATCTTGCACTATTTCAATGGCCTTGAAATTTGATGTTGAGTTTTGTTGCCATCTATTATCGTTGTTACGGCCATGTTTCATCAAATGAAGCCATCTTGCACTATTTCAATGGCCTTGAAATTTGATGTTGAGTTTTGTTGCCATCTATTATCGTTGTTACGGCCATGTTTCATCAAATGAAGCCATCTTGCACTATTTCAATGGCCTTGAAATTTGATGTTGAGTTTTGTTGCCATCTATTATCGTTGTTACGGCCATGTTTCATCAAATGAAGCCATCTTGCACTATTTCAATGGCCTTGAAATTTGATGTTGAGTTTTGTTGCCATCTATTATCGTTGTTACGGCCATGTTTCATCAAATGAAGCCATCTTGCACTATTTCAATGGCCTTGAAATTTGATGTTGAGTTTTGTTGCCATCTATTATCGTTGTTACGGCCATGTTTCATCAAATGAAGCCATCTTGCACTATTTCAATGGCCTTGAAATTTGATGTTGAGTTTTGTTGCCATCTATTATCGTTGTTACGGCCATGTTTCATCAAATGAAGCCATCTTGCACTATTTCAATGGCCTTGAAATTTGATGTTGAGTTTTGTTGCCATCTATTATCGTTGTTACGGCCATGTTTCATCAAATGAAGCCATCTTGCACTATTTCAATGGCCTTGAAATTTGATGTTGAGTTTTGTTGCCATCTATTATCGTTGTTACGGCCATGTTTCATCAAATGAAGCCATCTTGCACTATTTCAATGGCCTTGAAATTTGATGTTGAGTTTTGTTGCCATCTATTATCGTTGTTACGGCCATGTTTCATCAAATGAAGCCATCTTGCACTATTTCAATGGCCTTGAAATTTGATGTTGAGTTTTGTTGCCATCTATTATCGTTGTTACGGCCATGTTTCATCAAATGAAGCCATCTTGCACTATTTCAATGGCCTTGAAATTTGATGTTGAGTTTTGTTGCCATCTATTATCGTTGTTACGGCCATGTTTCATCAAATGAAGCCATCTTGCACTATTTCAATGGCCTTGAAATTTGATGTTGAGTTTTGTTGCCATCTATTATCGTTGTTACGGCCATGTTTCATCAAATGAAGCCATCTTGCACTATTTCAATGGCCTTGAAATTTGATGTTGAGTTTTGTTGCCATCTATTATCGTTGTTACGGCCATGTTTCATCAAATGAAGCCATCTTGCACTATTTCAATGGCCTTGAAATTTGATGTTGATTTTGTTGCCATCTATTATCGTTGTTACGGCCATGTTTCATCAAATGAAGCCATCTTGCACTATTTCAATGGCCTTGAAATTTGATGTTGAGTTTTGTTGCCATCTATTATCGTTGTTACGGCCATGTTTCATCAAATGAAGCCATCTTGCACTATTTCAATGGCCTTGAAATTTGATGTTGAGTTTTGTTGCCATCTATTATCGTTGTTACGGCCATGTTTCATCAAATGAAGCCATCTTGCACTATTTCAATGGCCTTGAAATTTGATGTTGATTTTGTTGCCATCTATTATCGTTGTTACGGCCATGTTTCATCAAATGAAGCCATCTTGCACTATTTCAATGGCCTTGAAATTTGATGTTGAGTTTTGTTGCCATCTATTATCGTTGTTACGGCCATGTTTCATCAAATGAAGCCATCTTGCACTATTTCAATGGCCTTGAAATTTGATGTTGAGTTTTGTTGCCATCTATTATCGTTGTTACGGCCATGTTTCATCAAATGAAGCCATCTTGCACTATTTCAATGGCCTTGAAATTTGATGTTGAGTTTTGTTGCCATCTATTATCGTTGTTACGGCCATGTTTCATCAAATGAAGCCATCTTGCACTATTTCAATGGCCTTGAAATTTGATGTTGAGTTTTGTTGCCATCTATTATCGTTGTTACGGCCATGTTTCATCAAATGAAGCCATCTTGCACTATTTCAATGGCCTTGAAATTTGATGTTGATTTTGTTGCCATCTATTATCGTTGTTACGGCCATGTTTCATCAAATGAAGCCATCTTGCACTATTTCAATGGCCTTGAAATTTGATGTTGAGTTTTGTTGCCATCTATTATCGTTGTTACGGCCATGTTTCATCCAAATGAAGCCATCTTGCACTATTTCAATGGCCTTGAAATTTGATGTTGAGTTTTGTTGCCATCTATTATCGTTGTTACGGCCATGTTTCATCAAATGAAGCCATCTTGCACTATTTCAATGGCCTTGAAATTTGATGTTGAGTTTTGTTGCCATCTATTATCGTTGTTACGGCCATGTTTCATCAAATGAAGCCATCTTGCACTATTTCAATGGCCTTGAAATTTGATGTTGAGTTTTGTTGCCATCTATTATCGTTGTTACGGCCATGTTTCATCAAATGAAGCCATCTTGCACTATTTCAATGGCCTTGAAATTTGATGTTGAGTTTTGTTGCCATCTATTATCGTTGTTACGGCCATGTTTCATCCAAATGAAGCCATCTTGCACTATTTCAATGGCCTTGAAATTTGATGTTGAGTTTTGTTGCCATCTATTATCGTTGTTACGGCCATGTTTCATCAAATGAAGCCATCTTGCACTATTTCAATGGCCTTGAAATTTGATGTTGAGTTTTGTTGCCATCTATTATCGTTGTTACGGCCATGTTTCATCAAATGAAGCCATCTTGCACTATTTGAATGGCCTTGAAATTTGATGTTGAATTTTGTTGCCATCTATTATCGTTGCTACGGCCATGTTTCATCAAATGAAGCCATCTTGCACTTATTCAATGGCCTTGAAATTTGATGTTGAGTTTTGTTGCCATCTATTATCGTTGTTACGGCCATGTTTCATCAAATGAAGCCATCTTGCACTATTTCAATGGCCTTCAGATGTTGAGTTTTGTTGCCATCTATTATCGTTGTTACGGCCATTTTCATCAAATGAAGCCATCTTGCACTATTTCAATGGCCTTGAAGTTTAATGTTGAGTTTTGTTGCCATCTATTACGTTGTAACGGCCATGTTTCATCAAATGAAGCCATCTTGCACTATTTCAATGGCCTTGAAATTTGATGTTGATTTTTGTTGCCATCTATTATCGTTGTTACGGCCATGTTTCATCATCAAATGAAGCCATCTTGCACTATTTGAATGGCCTTGAAATTTGATGTTGAGTTTTGTTGCCATCTATTATCGTTGTTACGGCCATGTTTCATTCAAATGAAGCCATCTTGCATATTTCAATGGCCTTGAAATTTGATGTTGAATTTTGTTGCCATCTATTATCGTTGTTACGGCCATGTTTCATCAAATGAAGCCATCTTGCACTATTTCAATGGCCTTGAAATTTGATGTTGAGTTTTGTTGCCATCTATTATCGTTGTTACGGCCATGTTTCATCCAAATGAAGCCATCTTGCACTATTTCAATGGCCTTGAAATTTGATGTTGAGTTTTGTTGCCATCTATTATCGTTGTTACGGCCATGTTTCATCCAAATGAAGCCATCTTGCACTATTTCAATGGCCTTGAAATTAGATCTTGAGTTTTGTTGCCATCTATTATCGTTGTTACGGCCATGTTTCATCAAATGAAGCCATCTTGCACTATTTCAATGGCCTTGAAATTTGATGTTGAGTTTTGTTGCCATCTATTATCGTTGTTACGGCCATGTTTCATCCAAATGAAGCCATCTTGCACTATTTCAATGGCCTTGAAATTTGATGTTGAGTTTTGTTGCCATCTATTATCGTTGTTACGGCCATGTTTCATCAAATGAAGCCATCTTGCACTATTTCAATGGCCTTGAAATTTGATGTTGAGTTTTGTTGCCATCTATTATCGTTGTTACGGCCATGTTTCATCAAATGAAGCCATCTTGCACTATTTCAATGGCCTTGAAATTTGATGTTGAGTTTTGTTGCCATCTATTATCGTTGTTACGGCCATGTTTCATCAAATGAAGCCATCTTGCACTATTTCAATGGCCTTGAAATTTGATGTTGAGTTTTGTTGCCATCTATTATCGTTGTTACGGCCATGTTTCATCAAATGAAGCCATCTTGCACTATTTCAATGGCCTTGAAATTTGATGTTGAGTTTTGTTGCCATCTATTATCGTTGTTACGGCCATGTTTCATCAAATGAAGCCATCTTGCACTATTTCAATGGCCTTGAAATTTGATGTTGAGTTTTGTTGCCATCTATTATCGTTGTTACGGCCATGTTTCATCAAATGAAGCCATCTTGCACTATTTCAATGGCCTTGAAATTTGATGTTGAGTTTTGTTGCCATCTATTATCGTTGTTACGGCCATGTTTCATCAAATGAAGCCATCTTGCACTATTTCAATGGCCTTGAAATTTGATGTTGAGTTTTGTTGCCATCTATTATCGTTGTTACGGCCATGTTTCATCAAATGAAGCCATCTTGCACTATTTCAATGGCCTTGAAATTTGATGTTGAGTTTTGTTGCCATCTATTATCGTTGTTACGGCCATGTTTCATCAAATGAAGCCATCTTGCACTATTTCAATGGCCTTGAAATTTGATGTTGAGTTTTGTTGCCATCTATTATCGTTGTTACGGCCATGTTTCATCAAATGAAGCCATCTTGCACTATTTCAATGGCCTTGAAATTTGATGTTGAGTTTTGTTGCCATCTATTATCGTTGTTACGGCCATGTTTCATCCAAATGAAGCCATCTTGCACTATTTCAATGGCCTTGAAATTTGATGTTGAGTTTTGTTGCCATCTATTATCGTTGTTACGGCCATGTTTCATCAAATGAAGCCATCTTGCACTATTTCAATGGCCTTGAAATTTGATGTTGAGTTTTGTTGCCATCTATTATCGTTGTTACGGCCATGTTTCATCAAAGAAATCTTGCACTATTTCAATGGCCTTGAAATTTGATGTTGAGTTTTGTTGCCATCTATTATCGTTGTTACGGCCATGTTTCATCAAATGAAGCCATCTTGCACTATTTCAATGGCCTTGAAATTTGATGTTGAGTTTTGTTGCCATCTATTATCGTTGTTACGGCCATGTTTCATCAAATGAAGCCATCTTGCACTATTTCAATGGCCTTGAAATTTGATGTTGAGTTTTGTTGCCATCTATTATCGTTGTTACGGCCATGTTTCATCAAATGAAGCCATCTTGCACTATTTCAATGGCCTTGAAATTTGATGTTGAGTTTTGTTGCCATCTATTATCGTTGTTACGGCCATGTTTCATCAAATGAAGCCATCTTGCACTATTTCAATGGCCTTGAAATTTGATGTTGAGTTTTGTTGCCATCTATTATCGTTGTGACGGCCATGTTTCATCCAAATGAAGCCATCTTGCACTATTTCAATGGCCTTGAAATTTGATGTTGAGTTTTGTTGCCATCTATTATCGTTGTTACGGCCATGTTTCATCGAAATGGAGCCATCTTGCACTATTTCAATGGCCTTGAAATTTGATGTTGAGTTTTGTTGCCATCTATTATCGTTGTTACGGCCATGTTTCATCCAAATGAAACCATCTTGCACTATTTCAATGGCCTTGAAATTTGATGTTGAGTTTTGTTGCCATCTATTATCGTTGTTACGGCCATGTTTCATCAAATGAAGCCATCTTGCACTATTTCAATGGCCTTGAAATTTGATGTTGAGTTTTGTTGCCATCTATTATCGTTGTTACGGCCATGTTTCATCAAATGAAGCCATCTTGCACTATTTCAATGGCCTTGAAATTTGATGTTGAGTTTTGTTGCCATCTATTATCGTTGTTACGGCCATGTTTCATCAAATGAAGCCATCTTGCACTATTTCAATGGCCTTGAAATTTGATGTTGAGTTTTGTTGCCATCTATTATCGTTGTTACGGCCATGTTTCATCAAATGAAGCCATCTTGCACTATTTCAATGGCCTTGAAATTTGATGTTGAGTTTTGTTGCCATCTATTATCGTTGTTACGGCCATGTTTCATCAAATGAAGCCATCTTGCACTATTTCAATGGCCTTGAAATTTGATGTTGAGTTTTGTTGCCATCTATTATCGTTGTTACGGCCATGTTTCATCAAATGAAGCCATCTTGCACTATTTCAATGGCCTTGAAATTTGATGTTGAGTTTTGTTGCCATCTATTATCGTTGTTACGGCCATGTTTCATCAAATGAAGCCATCTTGCACTATTTCAATGGCCTTGAAATTTGATGTTGATTTTGTTGCCATCTATTATCGTTGTTACGGCCATGTTTCATCAAATGAAGCCATCTTGCACTATTTCAATGGCCTTGAAATTTGATGTTGAGTTTTGTTGCCATCTATTATCGTTGTTACGGCCATGTTTCATCAAATGAAGCCATCTTGCACTATTTCAATGGCCTTGAAATTTGATGTTGAGTTTTGTTGCCATCTATTATCGTTGTTACGGCCATGTTTCATCAAATGAAGCCATCTTGCACTATTTCAATGGCTTTGAAATTTGATGTTGAGTTTTGTTGCCATCTATTATCGTTGTTACGGCCATGTTTCATCCAAATGAAACCATCTTGCACTATTTCAATGGCCTTGAAATTTGATGTTGATTTTGTTGCCATCTATTATCGTTGTTACGGCCATGTTTCATCCAAATGAAGCCATCTTGCACTATTTCAATGGCCTTGAAATTTGATGTTGAGTTTTGTTGCCATCTATTATCGTTGTTACGGCCATGTTTCATCAAATGAAGCCATCTTGCACTATTTCAATGGCCTTGAAATTTGATGTTGAGTTTTGTTGCCATCTATTATCGTTGTTACGGCCATGTTTCATCAAATGAAGCCATCTTGCACTATTTCAATGGCCTTGAAATTTGATGTTGAGTTTTGTTGCCATCTATTATCGTTGTTACGGCCATGTTTCATCAAATGAAGCCATCTTGCACTATTTCAATGGCCTTGAAATTTGATGTTGAGTTTTGTTGCCATCTATTATCGTTGTTACGGCCATGTTTCATCAAATGAAGCCATCTTGCACTATTTCAATGGCCTTGAAATTTGATGTTGATTTTGTTGCCATCTATTATCGTTGTTACGGCCATGTTTCATCAAATGAAGCCATCTTGCACTATTTCAATGGCCTTGAAATTTGATGTTGAGTTTTGTTGCCATCTATTATCGTTGTTACGGCCATGTTTCATCAAATGAAGCCATCTTGCACTATTTCAATGGCCTTGAAATTTGATGTTGAGTTTTGTTGCCATCTATTATCGTTGTTACGGCCATGTTTCATCAAATGAAGCCATCTTGCACTATTTCAATGGCCTTGAAATTTGATGTTGAGTTTTGTTGCCATCTATTATCGTTGTTACGGCCATGTTTCATCAAATGAAGCCATCTTGCACTATTTCAATGGCCTTGAAATTTGATGTTGAGTTTTGTTGCCATCTATTATCGTTGTTACGGCCATGTTTCATCAAATGAAGCCATCTTGCACTATTTCAATGGCCTTGAAATTTGATGTTGAGTTTTGTTGCCATCTATTATCGTTGTTACGGCCATGTTTCATCAAATGAAGCCATCTTGCACTATTTCAATGGCCTTGAAATTTGATGTTGAGTTTTGTTGCCATCTATTATCGTTGTTACGGCCATGTTTCATCAAATGAAGCCATCTTGCACTATTTCAATGGCCTTGAAATTTGATGTTGAGTTTTGTTGCCATCTATTATCGTTGTTACGGCCATGTTTCATCAAATGAAGCCATCTTGCACTATTTCAATGGCCTTGAAATTTGATGTTGAGTTTTGTTGCCATCTATTATCGTTGTTACGGCCATGTTTCATCAAATGAAGCCATCTTGCACTATTTCAATGGCCTTGAAATTTGATGTTGAGTTTTGTTGCCATCTATTATCGTTGTTACGGCCATGTTTCATCAAATGAAGCCATCTTGCACTATTTCAATGGCCTTGAAATTTGATGTTGAGTTTTGTTGCCATCTATTATCGTTGTTACGGCCATGTTTCATCAAATGAAGCCATCTTGCACTATTTCAATGGCCTTGAAATTTGATGTTGAGTTTTGTTGCCATCTATTATCGTTGTTACGGCCATGTTTCATCAAATGAAGCCATCTTGCACTATTTCAATGGCCTTGAAATTTGATGTTGAGTTTTGTTGCCATCTATTATCGTTGTTACGGCCATGTTTCATCAAATGAAGCCATCTTGCACTATTTCAATGGCCTTGAAATTTGATGTTGAGTTTTGTTGCCATCTATTATCGTTGTTACGGCCATGTTTCATCAAATGAAGCCATCTTGCACTATTTCAATGGCCTTGAAATTTGATGTTGAGTTTTGTTGCCATCTATTATCGTTGTTACGGCCATGTTTCATCAAATGAAGCCATCTTGCACTATTTCAATGGCCTTGAAATTTGATGTTGAGTTTTGTTGCCATCTATTATCGTTGTTACGGCCATGTTTCATCAAATGAAGCCATCTTGCACTATTTCAATGGCCTTGAAATTTGATGTTGAGTTTTGTTGCCATCTATTATCGTTGTTACGGCCATGTTTCATCAAATGAAGCCATCTTGCACTATTTCAATGGCCTTGAAATTTGATGTTGAGTTTTGTTGCCATCTATTATCGTTGTTACGGCCATGTTTCATCAAATGAAGCCATCTTGCACTATTTCAATGGCCTTGAAATTTGATGTTGAGTTTTGTTGCCATCTATTATCGTTGTTACGGCCATGTTTCATCAAATGAAGCCATCTTGCACTATTTCAATGGCCTTGAAATTTGATGTTGAGTTTTGTTGCCATCTATTATCGTTGTTACGGCCATGTTTCATCAAATGAAGCCATCTTGCACTATTTCAATGGCCTTGAAATTTGATGTTGAGTTTTGTTGCCATCTATTATCGTTGTTACGGCCATGTTTCATCCAAATGAAGCCATCTTGCACTATTTCAATGGCCTTGAAATTTGATGTTGAGTTTTGTTGCCATCTATTATCGTTGTTACGGCCATGTTTCATCAAATGAAGCCATCTTGCACTATTTCAATGGCCTTGAAATTTGATGTTGAGTTTTGTTGCCATCTATTATCGTTGTTACGGCCATGTTTCATCAAATGAAGCCATCTTGCACTATTTCAATGGCCTTGAAATTTGATGTTGAGTTTTGTTGCCATCTATTATCGTTGTTACGGCCATGTTTCATCAAATGAAGCCATCTTGCACTATTTCAATGGCCTTGAAATTTGATGTTGAGTTTTGTTGCCATCTATTATCGTTGTTACGGCCATGTTTCATCAAATGAAGCCATCTTGCACTATTTCAATGGCCTTGAAATTTGATGTTGAGTTTTGTTGCCATCTATTATCGTTGTTACGGCCATGTTTCATCCAAATGAAGCCATCTTGCACTATTTCAATGGCCTTGAAATTTGATGTTGAGTTTTGTTGCCATCTATTATCGTTGTTACGGCCATGTTTCATCAAATGAAGCCATCTTGCACTATTTCAATGGCCTTGAAATTTGATGTTGAGTTTTGTTGCCATCTATTATCGTTGTTACGGCCATGTTTCATCAAATGAAGCCATCTTGCACTATTTCAATGGCCTTGAAATTTGATGTTGAGTTTTGTTGCCATCTATTATCGTTGTTACGGCCATGTTTCATCAAATGAAGCCATCTTGCACTATTTCAATGGCCTTGAAATTTGATGTTGAGTTTTGTTGCCATCTATTATCGTTGTTACGGCCATGTTTCATCCAAATGAAGCCATCTTGCACTATTTCAATGGCCTTGAAATTTGATGTTGAGTTTTGTTGCCATCTATTATCGTTGTTACGGCCATGTTTCATCAAATGAAGCCATCTTGCACTATTTCAATGGCCTTGAAATTTGATGTTGAGTTTTGTTGCCATCTATTATCGTTGTTACGGCCATGTTTCATCAAATGAAGCCATCTTGCACTATTTCAATGGCCTTGAAATTTGATGTTGAGTTTTGTTGCCATCTATTATCGTTGTTACGGCCATGTTTCATCAAATGAAGCCATCTTGCACTATTTCAATGGCCTTGAAATTTGATGTTGAGTTTTGTTGCCATCTATTATCGTTGTTACGGCCATGTTTCATCAAATGAAGCCATCTTGCACTATTTCAATGGCCTTGAAATTTGATGTTGAGTTTTGTTGCCATCTATTATCGTTGTTACGGCCATGTTTCATCAAATGAAGCCATCTTGCACTATTTCAATGGCCTTGAAATTTGATGTTGAGTTTTGTTGCCATCTATTATCGTTGTTACGGCCATGTTTCATCAAATGAAGCCATCTTGCACTATTTCAATGGCCTTGAAATTTGATGTTGAGTTTTGTTGCCATCTATTATCGTTGTTACGGCCATGTTTCATCAAATGAAGCCATCTTGCACTATTTCAATGGCCTTGAAATTTGATGTTGAGTTTTGTTGCCATCTATTATCGTTGTTACGGCCATGTTTCATCCAAATGAAGCCATCTTGCACTATTTCAATGGCCTTGAAATTTGATGTTGAGTTTTGTTGCCATCTATTATCGTTGTTACGGCCATGTTTCATCCAAATGAAGCCATCTTGCACTATTTCAATGGCCTTGAAATTTGATGTTGAGTTTTGTTGCCATCTATTATCGTTGTTACGGCCATGTTTCATCCAAATGAAGCCATCTTGCACTATTTCAATGGCCTTGAAATTTGATGTTGAGTTTTGTTGCCATCTATTATCGTTGTTACGGCCATGTTTCATCAAATGAAGCCATCTTGCACTATTTCAATGGCCTTGAAATTTGATGTTGAGTTTTGTTGCCATCTATTATCGTTGTTACGGCCATGTTTCATCCAAATGAAGCCATCTTGCACTATTTCAATGGCCTTGAAATTTGATGTTGAGTTTTGTTGCCATCTATTATCGTTGTTACGGCCATGTTTCATCCAAATGAAGCCATCTTGCACTATTTCAATGGCCTTGAAATTTGATGTTGAGTTTTGTTGCCATCTATTATCGTTGTTACGGCCATGTTTCATCCAAATGAAGCCATCTTGCACTATTTCAATGGCCTTGAAATTTGATGTTGAGTTTTGTTGCCATCTATTATCGTTGTTACGGCCATGTTTCATCCAAATGAAGCCATCTTGCACTATTTCAATGGCCTTGAAATTTGATGTTGAGTTTTGTTGCCATCTATTATCGTTGTTACGGCCATGTTTCATCCAAATGAAGCCATCTTGCACTATTTCAATGGCCTTGAAATTTGATGTTGAGTTTTGTTGCCATCTATTATCGTTGTTACGGCCATGTTTCATCCAAATGAAGCCATCTTGCACTATTTCAATGGCCTTGAAATTTGATGTTGAGTTTTGTTGCCATCTATTATCGTTGTTACGGCCATGTTTCATCCAAATGAAGCCATCTTGCACTATTTCAATGGCCTTGAAATTTGATGTTGAGTTTTGTTGCCATCTATTATCGTTGTTACGGCCATGTTTCATCAAATGAAGCCATCTTGCACTTTTCAATGGCCTTGAAATTTGATGTTGAGTTTTGTTGCCATCTATTATCGTTGTTACGGCCATGTTTCATCAAATGAAGCCATCTTGCACTATTTCAATGGCCTTGAAATTTGATGTTGAGTTTTGTTGCCATCTATTATCGTTGTTACGGCCATGTTTCATCAAATGAAGCCATCTTGCACTATTTCAATGGCCTTGAAATTTGATGTTGAGTTTTGTTGCCATCTATTATCGTTGTTACGGCCATGTTTCATCCAAATGAAGCCATCTTGCACTATTTCAATGGCCTTGAAATTTGATGTTGAGTTTTGTTGCCATCTATTATCGTTGTTACGGCCATGTTTCATCAAATGAAGCCATCTTGCACTATTTCAATGGCCTTGAAATTTGATGTTGAGTTTTGTTGCCATCTATTATCGTTGTTACGGCCATGTTTCATCAAATGAAGCCATCTTGCACTATTTCAATGGCCTTGAAATTTGATGTTGAGTTTTGTTGCCATCTATTATCGTTGTTACGGCCATGTTTCATCAAATGAAGCCATCTTGCACTATTTCAATGGCCTTGAAATTTGATGTTGAGTTTTGTTGCCATCTATTATCGTTGTTACGGCCATGTTTCATCAAATGAAGCCATCTTGCACTATTTCAATGGCCTTGAAATTTGATGTTGAGTTTTGTTGCCATCTATTATCGTTGTTACGGCCATGTTTCATCAAATGAAGCCATCTTGCACTATTTCAATGGCCTTGAAATTTGATGTTGAGTTTTGTTGCCATCTATTATCGTTGTTACGGCCATGTTTCATCAAATGAAGCCATCTTGCACTATTTCAATGGCCTTGAAATTTGATGTTGAGTTTTGTTGCCATCTATTATCGTTGTTACGGCCATGTTTCATCAAATGAAGCCATCTTGCACTATTTCAATGGCCTTGAAATTTGATGTTGAGTTTTGTTGCCATCTATTATCGTTGTTACGGCCATGTTTCATCAAATGAAGCCATCTTGCACTATTTCAATGGCCTTGAAATTTGATGTTGAGTTTTGCCATCTATTATCGTTGTTACGGCCATGTTTCATCAAATGAAGCCATCTTGCACTATTTCAATGGCCTTGAAATTTGATGTTGAGTTTTGTTGCCATCTATTATCGTTGTTACGGCCATGTTTCATCAAATGAAGCCATCTTGCACTATTTCAATGGCCTTGAAATTTGATGTTGAGTTTTGTTGCCATCTATTATCGTTGTTACGGCCATGTTTCATCAAATGAAGCCATCTTGCACTATTTCAATGGCCTTGAAATTTGATGTTGAGTTTTGTTGCCATCTATTATCGTTGTTACGGCCATGTTTCATCAAATGAAGCCATCTTGCACTATTTCAATGGCCTTGAAATTTGATGTTGAGTTTTGTTGCCATCTATTATCGTTGTTACGGCCATGTTTCATCAAATGAAGCCATCTTGCACTATTTCAATGGCCTTGAAATTTGATGTTGAGTTTTGTTGCCATCTATTATCGTTGTTACGGCCATGTTTCATCAAATGAAGCCATCTTGCACTATTTCAATGGCCTTGAAATTTGATGTTGAGTTTTGTTGCCATCTATTATCGTTGTTACGGCCATGTTTCATCCAAATGAAGCCATCTTGCACTATTTCAATGGCCTTGAAATTTGATGTTGAGTTTTGTTGCCATCTATTATCGTTGTTACGGCCATGTTTCATCAAATGAAGCCATCTTGCACTATTTCAATGGCCTTGAAATTTGATGTTGAGTTTTGTTGCCATCTATTATCGTTGTTACGGCCATGTTTCATCAAATGAAGCCATCTTGCACTATTTCAATGGCCTTGAAATTTGATGTTGAGTTTTGTTGCCATCTATTATCGTTGTTACGGCCATGTTTCATCCAAATGAAGCCATCTTGCACTATTTCAATGGCCTTGAAATTTGATGTTGAGTTTTGTTGCCATCTATTATCGTTGTTACGGCCATGTTTCATCAAATGAAGCCATCTTGCACTATTTCAATGGCCTTGAAATTTGATGTTGAGTTTTGTTGCCATCTATTATCGTTGTTACGGCCATGTTTCATCAAATGAAGCCATCTTGCACTATTTCAATGGCCTTGAAATTTGATGTTGAGTTTTGTTGCCATCTATTATCGTTGTTACGGCCATGTTTCATCCAAATGAAGCCATCTTGCACTATTTCAATGGCCTTGAAATTTGATGTTGAGTTTTGTTGCCATCTATTATCGTTGTTACGGCCATGTTTCATCAAATGAAGCCATCTTGCACTATTTCAATGGCCTTGAAATTTGATGTTGAGTTTTGTTGCCATCTATTATCGTTGTTACGGCCATGTTTCATCAAATGAAGCCATCTTGCACTATTTCAATGGCCTTGAAATTTGATGTTGAGTTTTGTTGCCATCTATTATCGTTGTTACGGCCATGTTTCATCAAATGAAGCCATCTTGCACTATTTCAATGGCCTTGAAATTTGATGTTGAGTTTGTTGCCATCTATTATCGTTGTTACGGCCATGTTTCATCAAATGAAGCCATCTTGCACTATTTCAATGGCCTTGAAATTTGATGTTGAGTTTTGTTGCCATCTATTATCGTTGTTACGGCCATGTTTCATCAAATGAAGCCATCTTGCACTATTTCAATGGCCTTGAAATTTGATGTTGAGTTTTGTTGCCATCTATTATCGTTGTTACGGCCATGTTTCATCAAATGAAGCCATCTTGCACTATTTCAATGGCCTTGAAATTTGATGTTGAGTTTTGTTGCCATCTATTATCGTTGTTACGGCCATGTTTCATCAAATGAAGCCATCTTGCACTATTTCAATGGCCTTGAAATTTGATGTTGAGTTTTGTTGCCATCTATTATCGTTGTTACGGCCATGTTTCATCAAATGAAGCCATCTTGCACTATTTCAATGGCCTTGAAATTTGATGTTGAGTTTTGTTGCCATCTATTATCGTTGTTACGGCCATGTTTCATCCAAATGAAGCCATCTTGCACTATTTCAATGGCCTTGAAATTTGATGTTGAGTTTTGTTGCCATCTATTATCGTTGTTACGGCCATGTTTCATCAAATGAAGCCATCTTGCACTATTTCAATGGCCTTGAAATTTGATGTTGAGTTTTGTTGCCATCTATTATCGTTGTTACGGCCATGTTTCATCAAATGAAGCCATCTTGCACTATTTCAATGGCCTTGAAATTTGATGTTGAGTTTTGTTGCCATCTATTATCGTTGTTACGGCCATGTTTCATCAAATGAAGCCATCTTGCACTATTTCAATGGCCTTGAAATTTGATGTTGAGTTTTGTTGCCATCTATTATCGTTGTTACGGCCATGTTTCATCAAATGAAGCCATCTTGCACTATTTCAATGGCCTTGAAATTTGATGTTGAGTTTTGTTGCCATCTATTATCGTTGTTACGGCCATGTTTCATCAAATGAAGCCATCTTGCACTATTTCAATGGCCTTGAAATTTGATGTTGAGTTTTGTTGCCATCTATTATCGTTGTTACGGCCATGTTTCATCAAATGAAGCCATCTTGCACTATTTCAATGGCCTTGAAATTTGATGTTGAGTTTTGTTGCCATCTATTATCGTTGTTACGGCCATGTTTCAAATGAAGCCATCTTGCACTATTTCAATGGCCTTGAAATTTGATGTTGAGTTTTGTTGCCATCTATTATCGTTGTTACGGCCATGTTTCATCCAAATGAAGCCATCTTGCACTATTTCAATGGCCTTGAAATTTGATGTTGAGTTTTGTTGCCATCTATTATCGTTGTTACGGCCATGTTTCATCAAATGAAGCCATCTTGCACTATTTCAATGGCCTTGAAATTTGATGTTGAGTTTTGTTGCCATCTATTATCGTTGTTACGGCCATGTTTCATCCAAATGAAGCCATCTTGCACTATTTCAATGGCCTTGAAATTTGATGTTGAGTTTTGTTGCCATCTATTATCGTTGTTACGGCCATGTTTCATCAAATGAAGCCATCTTGCACTATTTCAATGGCCTTGAAATTTGATGTTGAGTTTTGTTGCCATCTATTATCGTTGTTACGGCCATGTTTCATCAAATGAAGCCATCTTGCACTATTTCAATGGCCTTGAAATTTGATGTTGAGTTTTGTTGCCATCTATTATCGTTGTTACGGCCATGTTTCATCCAAATGAAGCCATCTTGCACTATTTCAATGGCCTTGAAATTTGATGTTGAGTTTTGTTGCCATCTATTATCGTTGTTACGGCCATGTTTCATCAAATGAAGCCATCTTGCACTATTTCAATGGCCTTGAAATTTGATGTTGAGTTTTGTTGCCATCTATTATCGTTGTTACGGCCATGTTTCATCCAAATGGAAGCCATCTTGCACTATTTCAATGGCCTTGAAATTTGATGTTGAGTTTTGTTGCCATCTATTATCGTTGTTACGGCCATGTTTCATCAAATGAAGCCATCTTGCACTATTTCAATGGCCTTGAAATTTGATGTTGAGTTTTGTTGCCATCTATTATCGTTGTTACGGCCATGTTTCATCAAATGAAGCCATCTTGCACTATTTCAATGGCCTTGAAATTTGATGTTGAGTTTTGTTGCCATCTATTATCGTTGTTACGGCCATGTTTCATCCAAATGAAGCCATCTTGCACTATTTCAATGGCCTTGAAATTTGATGTTGAGTTTTGTTGCCATCTATTATCGTTGTTACGGCCATGTTTCATCCAAATGAAGCCATCTTGCACTATTTCAATGGCCTTGAAATTTGATGTTGAGTTTTGTTGCCATCTATTATCGTTGTTACGGCTATTTTTAATCCAAATGAAGCCATCTTGCACTATTTCAATGGCCTTGAAATTTGATGTTGAGTTTTGTTGCCATCTATTATCGTTGTTACGGCCATGTTTCATCCAAATGAAGCCATCTTGCACTATTTCAATGGCCTTGAAATTTGATGTTGAGTTTTGTTGCCATCTATTATCGTTGTTACGGCCATGTTTCATCCAAATGAAGCCATCTTGCACTATTTCAATGGCTTTGAAATTTGATGTTGAGTTTTGTTGCCATCTATTATCGTTGTTACGGCCATGTTTCATCCAAATGAAGCCATCTTGCACTATTTCAATGGCCTTGAAATTTGATGTTGAGTTTTGTTGCCATCTATTATCGTTGTTACGGCCATGTTTCATCCAAATAAAGCCATCTTGCACTATTTGAATGGCCTTGAAATTTGATGTTGAGTTTTGTTGCCATCTATTATCGTTGTTACGGCCATGTTTCATCTAAATGAAGCCATCTTGCACTATTTGAATGGCCTTGAAATTTGATGTTGAGTTTTGTTGCCATCTATTATCGTTGTTACGGCCATGTTTCATCCAAATGAAGCCATCTTGCACTATTTGAATGGCCTTGAAATTTGATGTTGAGTTTTGTTGCCATCTATTATCGTTGTTACGGCCATGTTTCATCCCAAATGAAGCCATCTTGCACTATTTGAATGGCCTTGAAATTTGATGTTGAGTTTTGTTGCCATCTATTATCGTTGTTACGGCCATGTTTCATCCAAATGAAGCCATCTTGCACTATTTCAATGGCCTTGAAGTTTGATGTTGAGTTTTGTTGCCATCTATTATCGTTGTTACGGCCATGTTTCATCCAAATGAAGCCATCTTGCACTATTTCAATGGCCTTGAAATTTGATGTTGAGTTTTGTTGCCATCTATTATCGTTGTTACGGCCATGTTTCATCCAAATGAAGCCATCTTGCACTATTTCAATGGCCTTGAAATTTGATGTTGAGTTTTGTTGCCATCTATTATCGTTGTTACGGCCATGTTTCATCCAAATGAAGCCATCTTGCACTATTTGAATGGCCTTGAAATTTGATGTTGAATTTTGTTGCCATCTATTATCGTTGTTACGGCCATGTTTCATCCAAATGAAGCCATCTTGCACTATTTCAATGGCCTTGAAATTTGATGTTGAGTTTTGTTGCCATCTATTATCGTTGTTACGGCCATGTTTCATCCAAATGAAGCCATCTTGCACTATTTGAATGGCCTTGAAATTTGATGTTGAGTTTTGTTGCCATCTATTATCGTTGTTACGGCCATGTTTCATCCCAAATGAAGCCATCTTGCACTATTTCAATGGCCTTGAAATTTGATGTTGAGTTTTGTTGCCATCTATTATCGTTGTTACGGCCATGTTTCATCCAAATGAAGCCATCTTGCACTATTTCAATGGCCTTGAAATTTGATGTTGAGTTTTGTTGCCATCTATTATCGTTGTTACGGCCATGTTTCATCCAAATGAAGCCATCTTGCACTATTTGAATGGCCTTGAAATTTGATGTTGAGTTTTGTTGCCATCTATTATCGTTGTTACGGCCATGTTTCATCCAAATGAAGCCATCTTGCACTATTTCAATGGCCTTGAAATTTGATGTTGAGTTTTGTTGCCATCTATTATCGTTGTTACGGCCATGTTTCATCCAAATGAAGCCATCTTGCACTATTTGAATGGCCTTGAAATTTGATGTTGAGTTTTGTTGCCATCTATTATCGTTGTTACGGCCATGTTTCATCCAAATGAAGCCATCTTGCACTATTTCAATGGCCTTGAAATTTGATGTTGAGTTTTGTTGCCATCTATTATCGTTGTTACGGCCATGTTTCATCAAATGAAGCCATCTTGCACTATTTGAATGGCCTTGAAATTTGATGTTGAGTTTTGTTGCCATCTATTATCGTTGTTACGGCCATGTTTCATCCAAATGAAGCCATCTTGCACTATTTCAATGGCCTTGAAATTTGATGTTGAGTTTTGTTGCCATCTATTATCGTTGTTACGGCCATGTTTCATCCAAATGAAGCCATCTTGCACTATTTGAATGGCCTTGAAATTTGATGTTGAGTTTTGTTGCCATCTATTATCGTTGTTACGGCCATGTTTCATCCAAATGAAGCCATCTTGCACTATTTGAATGGCCTTGAAATTTGATGTTGAGTTTTGTTGCCATCTATTATCGTTGTTACGGCCATGTTTCATCCAAATGAAGCCATCTTGCACTATTTCAATGGCCTTGAAATTTGATGTTGAGTTTTGTTGCCATCTATTATCGTTGTTACGGCCATGTTTCATCAAATGAAGCCATCTTGCACTATTTCAATGGCCTTGAAATTTGATGTTGAGTTTTGTTGCCATCTATTATCGTTGTTACGGCCATGTTTCATCCAAATGAAGCCATCTTGCACTATTTGAATGGCCTTGAAATTTGATGTTGAGTTTTGTTGCCATCTATTATCGTTGTTACGGCCATGTTTCATCCAAATGAAGCCATCTTGCACTATTTCAATGGCCTTGAAATTTGATGTTGAGTTTTGTTGCCATCTATTATCGTTGTTACGGCCATGTTTCATCCAAAATGAAGCCATCTTGCACTATTTGAATGGCCTTGAAATTTGATGTTGAGTTTTGTTGCCATCTATTATCGTTGTTACGGCCATGTTTCATCCAAATGAAGCCATCTTGCACTATTTGAATGGCCTTGAAATTTGATGTTGAATTTTGTTGCCATCTATTATCGTTGTTACGGCCATGTTTCATCCAAATAAAGCCATCTTGCACTATTTGAATGGCCTTGAAATTTGATGTTGAGTTTTGTTGCCATCTATTATCGTTGTTACGGCCATGTTTCATCCAAATGAAGCCATCTTGCACTATTTCAATGGCCTTGAAATTTGATGTTGAGTTTTGTTGCCATCTATTAACGTTGTTACGGCCATGTTTCATCAAATGAAGCCATCTTGCACTATTTCAATGGCCTTGAAATTTGATGTTGAGTTTTGTTGCCATCTATTATCGTTGTAACGGCCATGTTTCATCCAAATGAAGCCATCTTGCACTATTTGAATGGCCTTGAAATTTGATGTTGAGTTTTGTTGCCATCTATTATCGTTGTTACGGCCATGTTTCATCCAAATGAAGCCATCTTGCACTATTTCAATGGCCTTGAAATTTGATGTTGAGTTTTGTTGCCATCTATTATCGTTGTTACGGCCATGTTTCATCCAAATGAAGCCATCTTGCACTATTTGAATGGCCTTGAAATTTGATGTTGAGTTTTGTTGCCATCTATTATCGTTGTTACGGCCATGTTTCATCCAAATGAAGCCATCTTGCACTATTTGAATGGCCTTGAAATTTGATGTTGAGTTTTGTTGCCATCTATTATCGTTGTAACGGCCATGTTTCATCCAAATGAAGCCATCTTGCACTATTTCAATGGCCTTGAAATTTGATGTTGAGTTTTGTTGCCATCTATTATTGTTGTTACGGCCATGTTTCATCCAAATGAAGCCATCTTCACTATTTGAATGGCCTTGAAATTTGATGTTGAGTTTTGTTGCCATCTATTATCGTTGTTACGGCCATGTTTCATCCAAATGAAGCCATCTTGCACTATTTCAATGGCCTTGAAATTTGATGTTGAGTTTTGTTGCCATCTATTATCGTTGTTACGGCCATGTTTCATCCAAATGAAGCCATCTTTCACTATTTGAATGGCCTTGAAATTTGATGTTGAGTTTTGTTGCCATCTATTATCGTTGTTACGGCCATGTTTCATCCAAATGAAGCCATCTTGCACTATTTGAATGGCCTTGAAATTTGATGTTGAGTTTTGTTGCCATCTATTATCGTTGTTACGGCCATGTTTCATCCAAATTGAGCCATCTTGCACTAATTCATTGGCCTTGAAATTTGATGTTGAGTTTTGTTGCCATCTATTATCGTTGTTACGGCCATGTTTCATCCAAATGAAGCCATCTTGCACTATTTCAATGGCCTTGAAATTTGATGTTGAGTTTTGTTGCCATCTATTATCGTTGTTACGGCCATGTTTCATCCAAATGAAGCCATCTTGCACTATTTGAATGGCCTTGAAATTGGATGTTGAGTTTTGTTGCCATCTATTATCGTTGTTACGGCCATGTTTCATCCAAATGAAGCCATCTTGCACTATGTCAATGGCCTTAAAATTAGATCTTGAATTTTGTTGCCATCTATTATCGTTGTTACGGCCATGTTTCATCCAAATGAAGCCATCTTGCACTTTTTCAATGGCCTTTAAATTCGATGTTGAGTTTTGTTGCCATCTATTATCGTTGTTACGGCCATGTTTCATAAAAAATGCTTTCTTTCACTATTTGAATGGCCTTGAAATTTGATGTTGAGTTTTGTTGGCATCTATTATCGTTGTTACGGCCATGTTTTATCCAAATGAAGCCATCTTGCACTATTTGAATGGCCTTGAAATTTGATGTTGAATTTTGTTGCCATCTATTATCGTTGTTACGGCCATGTTTCATTCAAATGAAGCCATCTTTCACTATTTCAATGGCCTTGAAATTTGATGTTGAGTTTTGTTGTCATCTATTATCGTTGTTACGACCTTGTTTCATCCAAATGAAGCCATCTTGCACTATTTCAATGGCCTTGAAATTTGATGTTGAGTTTTGTTGCCATCTATTATCGTTGTTACGACCATGTTTCATTCAAATGAAGCCATCTTGCACTATTTCAATGGCCTTGAAATTAGATCTTGAGATCCGTTGTCATTTATTCATTTATCTCTTTGGCTTTATCGATATTTATACGCTTTCTTTTATCCATGTTTGATTCGTGTGTACCAATTATCACACCAAAGAACGGCCCTGCTTGGTCTGACCGCCACCTTAAAAAACTTAAAAGAGCTAAAGAAGCTGCATTAATAAAATATACGAAGTACCGATCACCTGTTAATAAAGCATATTAAACGAAACAACTCGCTTATACCGTAGTTACAATAAAATACGCTACGGTGGCTACTTGTCTCGGTTGGAGAAGAATTTCATCAAAAGGCCCAAAGCTCTCTGGAGTTTTCGTAAGAAACACAATAGTACAAATGTGACACCTAAATCGATTTACCACAATGACCGAGCTGGTTCAACTGCTTCAGATATTTGTGATATAATTGCGTGTAGATTCGAGGAGGCATACACAATCTCAACTACTGACGACAATATTATCACCAACGCTTTGATTAATACTCCTAATGATGTCATCGACCTTAATTTAACTAATATATCGCAAGAATCTGTTCTAAATGTGCTCAAAGCAGTCAAACCCAAAGCTAGTCCTGGCCCAGATGGTATTCCTACCATCATTCTCAGCCGATGCTGTGAGTCCATTGCGCCGATCTTCACCAAAATTTTTAATTTTTCGCTGCAACAAGGAGAATTCCCTCTATTTGGAAGAGTTCATGGATTGTCCCCATATTTAAAAAGGTGACAAGGAACATGCAGCCAACTATAGAGGCATAACATCACTCAGTGCTGGAGCCAAAGTTTTTGAGAAAGTGATCCAAACAAGTTTACTCACGGCTTCATATCACTATATTAGCCCTCAACAACACGGTTTCGTTCCAAAGCGGTCGACGATTACTAACCTTGTTGACTTTACATCACAATGTCTCCGTAACATGGATAGCAGGATGCAAACAGATGCAGTTTATATGGATTTAAAGGCCGCTTTTGATAGCATCGATCACAACATCCTTTTAGCCAAGATGAATAAGTTGGGACTTGGGCGAAATTTCATATGCTGGTTAGAATCGTACCTTGTCAATCGATCGTATGCTGTATCTTTCTCACGGTGCCATTCAAGGTCTTTCATTGCATCATCTGGTGTGCCACTAGGTAGCAACCTGGGTCCACTACTGTTCGTACTGTTCATCAACGACCTATCGTATGTAGTACCAGCAGTGAATCATTTAATGTATGCAGATGACATTAAAATCTACATGACGATAAAAATGACACAGACCACTCCGAGCTACAACAATACCTTCTCGATTTTCACCAATGGTGCAATCGAAACCGCCTGAGCCTCTGCATTGAAAAATGCCGAGTCATTTCATTCACACGAGCACGAGAAATTAAGAACACCAGCTACACAGTAAACGGTTTACCAATAGAACGCACTAATGCTATGAAGGATCTCGGAGTCATACTGGATTCAAAGCTGTCATTTGACCAGCAAACAGAGGAGGTGATTAGCCGAGGTAATCAATTGCTTGGCATGTTGTTTCGGATAACAAGAGATTTCAAAGACCCAGTCTGCATCAAAGCGTTATACTGTGGTATTATCCGCCCGGTACTCGAATACGCCTGTGTCGTCTGGAAGCCCTCAACCCAAAGACTTTCTGAGAGAATGGAATCGATACAGCGTCGCATATCCCGATACGCAACACGCTTGTTACCTTGACCACCTGGCAGTCAGTTACCACCTTATGAAACGCGACTTCTGCTCCTCGGATGTCCTTGAAGTTTGATGTTGAGTTTTGTTGCCATCTATTAACGTGACTATCGCCATGTTTCATCCAAATGAAGCCATCTTGCACTATTTGAATGGCCTTGAAATTTGATGTTGAGTTTTGTTGCCATCTATTATCGTTGTTACGGCCATGTTTCATCCAAAGAAGCCATCTTGCACTATTTCAATGGCCTTGAAATTTGATGTTGAGTTTTTGCCATCTATTATCGTTGTTACGGCCATGTTTCATCCAAATGAAGTCATCTTGCACTATTTTAACGGCATTGAAATTAGATCTTGAGTTTTGTTGCCATCTATTATCGTTGTTACGGTCAGGCATCATCCAAATGAAGCCATCTTGCACTATTTCAATGGCCTTTAAATTCGATGTTGAGTTTTGTTGCCATCTATTATCGTTGTTACGGCCATGTTTCATCCAAATGAAGCCATGTTTCACTATTTGAATGGCCTTGAAATTTGATGTTGAGTTTTGTTGCCATCTATTATCGTTGTTACGGCCATGTTTCATCCAAATGAAGCCATCTTACACTATTTCAATGGCCTTGAAATTAGATGTTGAGTTTTGTTGTGATCTATTATCGTTGTTACGGCCATGTTTCATCCAAATGAAGCCATCTTGCACTATTTCAATGGCCTTGAAATTTGATGTTGAGTTTTGTTGCCATCTATTATCGTTGTAACGGCCATATTTCATCCAACTGAAGGCATCTTGCACTATTTCAATGGCCTTGAAATTTGATGTTGAGTTTTTGCCATCTATTATCGTTGTTACGGCCATGTTTCATCCAAATGAAGACATCTTGCACTATTTCAATGGCCTTAAAATTTGATGTTGAATTTTGTTGCCATCTATTATCGTTGTTACGGCCATGTTTCATCCAAATGAAGTCATCTTGCACTATTTTAACGGCATTGAAATTAGATCTTGAGTTTTGTTGCCATCTATTATCGTTGTTACGGTCAGGCATCATCCAAATGAAGCCATCTTGCACTATTTCAATGGCCTTTAAATTCGATGTTGAGTTTTGTTGCCATCTATTATCGTTGTTACGGCCATGTTTCATCCAAATGAAGCCATGTTTCACTATTTGAATGGCCTTGAAATTTGATGTTGAGTTTTGTTGCCATCTATTATCGTTGTTACGGCCATGTTTCATCCAAATGAAGTCATCTTGCACTATTTGAATGGCCTTGAAATTTGATGTTGAATTTTGTTGCCATCTATTATCGTTGTTACGGCCATGTTTCATCCAAATGAAGTCATCTTGCACTATTTCAATGGCCTTGAAATTTGATGTTGAGTTTTGTTGCCATCTATTATCGTTGTTACGACCATGTTTCATTCAAATGAAGCCATCTTGCATTATTTCAATGGCCTTGAAATTTGATGTTGAGTTTTATTGCCGTCGATTATCGTTGTTACGGCCATGTTTCATCCAAATGAAGCCATCTTTCACTATTTCAATGGCGTTAAAATTTGATGTTGAATTTTGTTACCATCTATTATCGTTGTTACGGCCATGTTTCATCCAAATGAAGCCATCTTGCACTATTTGAATGGCCTTGAAATTTGTTGTTGAATTTTGTTGCCATCTATTATCGTTGTTACGGCCATGTTTCATCCAAATGAAGCCATCTTGCACTATTTGAATGGCCTTGAAATTTGATGTTGAGTTTTGTTGCCATCTATTATCGTTGTTACGGCCATGTTTCATCCAAATGAAGCCATCTTGCACTATTTCAATGGCCTTGAAATTTGATGTTGAGTTTTGTTGCCATCTATTATCGTTGTTACGGCCATGTTTCATCCAAATGAAGCCATCTTGCACTATTTCAATGGCCTTGAAATTTGATGTTGAGTTTTGTTGCCATCTATTATCGTTGTTACGGCCATGTTTCATCCAAATGAAGCCATCTTGCACTATTTCATTGGCCTTGAAATTAAATGTTGAGTTTTGTTGTCATCTATTATCGTTGTTACGGCCATGTTTCATCCAAATGAAGCCATCTTGCACTATTTGAATGGCCTTAAAATTTGATGTTGAATTTTGTTGCCATCTATTATCGTTGTTACGGCCATGTTTCATCCAAATGAAGTCATCTTGCACTATTTCAATGGCCTTGAAATTTGATGTTGAGTTTTGTTGCCATCTATTATCGTTGTTACGACCATGTTTCATTCGAATGAAGCAATCTTGCACTATTTCAATGGCCTTGAAATTTGATGTTGAGTTTTGTTGCCATCTATTATCGTTGTTACGGCCATGCATCATCCAAATGAAGCCATCTTGCACTATTTCAATGGCCTTGAAATTAGATGTTGAGTTTTGTTGCCATCTATTATCGTTGTTACGGCCATGTTTCATCCAAATCGAGCCATCTTGCACTATTTCATTGGCCTTGAAATTAAATGTTGAGTTTTGTTGCCATCTATTATCGTTGTTACGGCCATGTTTCATCCAAATGAAGCCATCTTGCACTATTTGAATGGCCTTGAAATTTGATGTTGAATTTTGTTGCCATCTATTATCGTTGTTACGGCCATGTTTCATCCAAATAAAGCCATTTTGCACTATTTCAATGGCCTTGAAATTTGATGTTGAGTTTTGTTGCCATCTATTATCGTTGTTACGACCATGTTTCATCCAAATGAAGCCATCTTGCACTATTTCAATGGCCTTGAAATTTGATGTTGAGTTTTGTTGCCATCTATTATCGTTGTTACGGCCATGTTTCATCCAAATGAAGCCATCTTGCACTATTTCAATGGCCTTGAAATTAGATGTTGAGTTTTGTTGCCATCTATTATCGTTGTTACGGCCATGTTTCATCCAAATGAAGCCATCTTGCACTATTTCAATGGCCTTGAAATTTGATGTTGAGTTTTGTTGCCATCTATTATCGTTGTAACGGCCATGTTTCATCCAAATGAAGCCATCTTGCACTATTTGAATGGCCTTGAAATTTGATGTTGAGTTTTGTTGCCATCTATTATCGTTGTTACGGCCATGTTTCATCCAAATGAAGCCATCTTGCACTATTTCAATGGCCTTGAAATTTGATGTTGAGTTTTGTTGCCATCTATTATCGTTGTTACGGCCATGTTTCATCCAAATGAAGCCATCTTGCACTATTTGAATGGCCTTGAAATTTGATGTTGAGTTTTGTTGCCATCTATTATCGTTGTAACGGCCATGTTTCATCCAAATGAAGCCATCTTGCACTATTTGAATGGCCTTGAAATTTGATGTTGAGTTTGGTTGCCATCTATTATCGTTGTAACGGCCATGTTTCATCCAAATGAAGCCATCTTGCACTATTTCAATGGCCTTGAAATTTGATGTTGAGTTTTGTTGCCATCTATTATCGTTGTTACGGCCATGTTTCATCCAAATGAAGCCATCTTTCACTATTTGAATGGCCTTGAAATTTGATGTTGAGTTTTGTTGCCATCTATTATCGTTGTTACGGCTATGTTTCATCCAAATGAAGTCAACTTGCACTATTTTAATGGCCTTGAAATTTGATGTTGAGTTTTGTTGCCATCTATTATCGTTGTTACGGCCATGTTTCATCCAAATGAAGCCATCTTTCACAATTTGAATGGCCTTGAAATTTGATGTTGAGTTTTGTTGCCATCTATTATCGTTGTTACGGTCAGGCATCATCCAAATGAAGCCATCTTGCACTATTTCAATGGCCTTGAAATTTGATGTTGAGTTTTGTTGCCATCTATTATCGTTGTTACGGCCATGTTTCATCTTAATCGAGCCATCTTGCACTAATTCAATGGCCTTCAAATGCGATGTTGAATTTTGTTGCCATCTATTATCGTTGTTACGGCCATGTTTCATCCAAATGAAGCCATCTTGCACTATTTCATTGGCCTTGAAATTTGATGTTGAGTTTTGTTGTCATCTATTATCGTTGTTACGGCCATGTTTCATCCAAATGAAGCCATCTTGCACTATTTGAATGGCCTTGAAATTTGATGTTGAGTTTTGTTGCCATCTATTATCGTTGTTACGGCCATGTTACATCCAAATGAAGTCATCTTGCACTATTTTAACGGCATTGAAATTAGATCTTGAATTTTGTTGCCATCTATTATCGTTGTTACGGCCATGTTTCATCCAAATGAAGCCATCTTTCACTATTTCAATGGCGTTAAAATTTGATGTTGAGTTTTGTTGTCATCTATTATCGTTGTTACGGCTATGTTACATAAAAAATGCTTTCTTTCACTATTTGAATGGCCTTGAAATTTGATGTTGAGTTTTGTTGCCATCTATTATCGTTGTTACGGCCATGTTTTATCCAAATGAAGCCATCTTGCACTATTTGAATGGCCTTGAAATTTGATGTTGAATTTTGTTGCCATCTATTATCGTTGTTACGGCCATGTTTCATTCAAATGAAGCCATCTTTCACTATTTCAATGGCCTTGAAATTTGATGTTGAGTTTTGTTGTCATCTATTATCGTTGTTACGGCCATGTTTCATCCAAATGAAGCCATCTTGCACTATTTCAATGGCCTTGAAATTTGATGTTGAGTTTTGTTGCCATCTATTATCGTTGTTACGACCATGTTTCATTCAAATGAAGCCATCTTGCACTATTTCAATGGCCTTGAAATTAGATCATGAGATCCGTTGTCATTTATTCATTTATCTCTTTGGCTTTATCGATATTTATACGCTTTCTTTTATCCTCGTTTGATTCGTGTGTACCAATTATCACACCAAAGAACGGCCCTGCTTGGTCTGACCGCCACCTTAAAAAACTTAAAAGAGCTAAAGAAGCTGCATTAATAAAATATACGAAGTACCGATCACCTGTTAATAAAAGCATATTAAACGAAACAACTCGCTTGTACCGTAGTTACAATAAAATACGCTACGGTGGCTACTTGTCTCGGTTGGAGAAGAATTTCATCAAAAGGCCCAAAGCTCTCTGGAGTTTTCGTAAGAAACACAATAGTACAAATGTGACACCTAAATCGATTTACCACAATGACCGAGCTGGTTCAACTGCTTCAGATATTTGTGATATAATTGCGTGGAGATTCGAGGAGGCATACACAATCTCAACTACTGACGACAATATTATCACCAACGCTTTGATTAATACTCCTAATGATGTCATCGACCTTAATTTAACTAATATATCGCAAGAATCTGTTCTAAATGTGCTCAAAGCAGTCAAACCCAAAGCTAGTCCTGGCCCAGATGGTATTCCTACCATCATTCTCAGCCGATGCTGTGAGTCCATTGCGCCGATCTTCACCAAAATTTTTAATTTTTCGCTGCAACAAGGAGAATTCCCCTCTATTTGGAAGAGTTCATGGATTGTCCCCATATTTAAAAAAGGTGACAAGGAACATGCAGCCAACTATAGAGGCATAACATCACTCAGTGCTGGAGCCAAAGTTTTTGAGAAAGTGATCCAAACAAGTTTACTCACGGCTTCATATCACTATATTAGCCCTCAACAACACGGTTTCGTTCCAAAGCGGTCGACGATTACTAACCTTGTTGACTTTACATCACAATGTCTCCGTAACATGGATAGCAGGATGCAAACAGATGCAGTTTATATGGATTTAAAGGCCGCTTTTGATAGCATCGATCACAACATCCTTTTAGCCAAGATGAATAAGTTGGGACTTGGGCGAAATTTCATATGCTGGTTAGAATCGTACCTTGTCAATCGATCGTATGCTGTATCTTTCTCACGGTGCCATTCAAGGTCTTTCATTGCATCATCTGGTGTGCCACAAGGTAGCAACCTGGGTCCACTACTGTTCGTACTGTTCATCAACGACCTATCGTATGTAGTACCAGCAGTGAATCATTTAATGTATGCAGATGACATTAAAATCTACATGACGATAAAAATGACACAGACCACTCCGAGCTACAACAATACCTTCTCGATTTTCACCAATGGTGCAATCGAAACCGCCTGAGCCTCTGCATTGAAAAATGCCGAGTCATTTCATTCACACGAGCACGAGAAATTAAGAACACCAGCTACACAGTAAACGGTTTACCAATAGAACGCACTAATGCTATGAAGGATCTCGGAGTCATACTGGATTCAAAGCTGTCATTTGACCAGCAAACAGAGGAGGTGATTAGCCGAGGTAATCAATTGCTTGGCATGTTGTTTCGGATAACAAGAGATTTCA
Organism: Anopheles arabiensis; assembly: GCF_016920715.1. Taxonomy (NCBI): domain Eukaryota; kingdom Metazoa; phylum Arthropoda; class Insecta; order Diptera; family Culicidae; genus Anopheles; species Anopheles arabiensis. The sequence continues at coordinate 53,616 of NW_024412160.1, forward strand.
AAGACCCAGTCTGCATCAAAGCGTTATACTGTGGTATTATCCGCCCGGTACTCGAATACGCCTGTGTCGTCTGGAAGCCCTCAACCCAAAGACTTTCTGAGAGAATGGAATCGATACAGCGTCGCATATCCCGATACGCAACACGCTTGTTACCTTGACCACCTGGCAGTCAGTTACCACCTTATGAAACGCGACTTCTGCTCCTCGGATGTCCTTGAAGTTTGATGTTGAGTTTTGTTGCCATCTATTATCTTGATTATCGCCATGTTTCATCCAAATGAAGCCATCTTGCACTATTTCAATGGCCTTGAAATTTGATGTTGAGTTTTTGCCATCTATTATCGTTGTTACGGCCATGTTTCATCCAAATGAATACATCTTGCACTATTTCAATGGCCTTGAAATTTGATGTTGAGTTTTGTTGCCATCTATTATCGTTGTTACGGCCATGTTTCATCCAAATGAAGCACTATTTCAATAGCCTTGAAATTTGATGTTGAGTTTTGTTGCCATCTATTATCGTTGTTACGGTCAGGCATCATCCAAATGAAGCCATCTTGCACTATTTGAATGCCCTTGAAATTTGATGTTGAGTTTTGTTGCCATCTATTATCGTTGCTACGGCCATGTTTCATCCAAATGAAGCCATCTTGCACTATTTCAATGGCCTTGAAATTTGATGTTGGGTTTTGTTGCCATCTATTATCGTTGTTACGACCATGTTTCATCCAAATAAAGCCATCTTTCACTATTTCAATGGCCTTGAAATTAGATGTTGAGTTTTGTTGTCATCTATTATCGTTGTTACGGCCATGTTTCATCCAAATGAAGCCATCTTGCACTTTTTCAATGGCCTTGAAATTTGATGTTGAGTTTTGTTGCCATCTATTATCGTTGTTACGGCCATGTTTCATCCAAATGAAGCCATCTTGCACTATTTGAATGGCCTTAAAATTTGATGTTGAATTTTGTTGCCATCTATTATCGTTGTTACGGCCATGTTTCATCCAAATGAAGTCATCTTGCACTATTTCAATGGCCTTGAAATTTGATGTTGAGTTTTGTTGCCATCTATTATCGTTGTTACGACCATGTTTCATTCGCATGAAGCAATATTGCACTATTTCAATGGCCTTGAAATTTAATGTTGAGTTTTGTTGCCATCTATTATCGTTGTTACGGCCATGCATCATCCAAATGAAGCCATCTTGCACTATTTCAATGGCCTTGAAATTAGATGTTGAGTTTTGTTGCCATCTATTATCGTTGTTACGGCCATGTTTCATCCAAATCGAGCCATCTTGCACTATTTCATTGGCCTTGAAATTAAATGTTGAGTTTTGTTGTCATCTATTATCGTTGTTACGGCCATGTTTCATCCAAATGAAGCCATCTTGCACTATTTCAATGGCCTTGAAATTTGATGTTGAATTTTGATGCCATCTATTATCGTTGTTACGGCCATGTTTCATCCAAATGGAGTCATCTTGCACTATTTGAATGGCCTTGAAATTTGATGTTGAATTTTGTTGCCATCTATTATCGTTGTTACGGCCATGTTTCATCCAAATGAAGCCATCTTGCACTATTTCATTGGCCTTGAAATTAAATGTTGAGTTTTGTTGTCATCTATTATCGTTGTTACGGCCATGTTTCATCCAAATGAAGCCATCTTGCACTATTTCAATGGCCTTGAAATTTGTTGTTGAATTTTGTTGCCATCTATTATCGTTGTAACGGCCATATTTCATCCAAATGAAGGCATCTTGCACTATTTCAATGGCCTTGAAATTTGATGTTGAGTTTTTTGCCATCTATTATCGTTGTTACGGCCATGTTTCATCCAAATGAAGACATCTTGCACTATTTCAATGGCCTTGAAATTTGATGTTGAGTTTTGTTGCCATCTATTATCGTTGTTACGGCCATGTTTCATCCAAATGAAGTCATCTTGCACTATTTTAACGGCATTGAAATTAGATCTTGAGTTTTGTTGCCATCTATTATCGTTGTTACGGCCATGTTTCATCCAAATGAAGCCATCTTGCACTTTTTCAATGGCCTTTAAATTCGATGTTGAGTTTTGTTGCCATCTATTATCGTTGTTACGGCCATGTTTCATCCAAATGAAGCCATGTTTCACTATTTGAATGGCCTTGAAATTTGATGTTGAGTTTTGTTGCCATCTATTATCGTTGTTACGGCCATGTTTCATCCAAATGAAGTCATCTTGCACTATTTGAATGGCCTTGAAATTTGATGTTGAATTTTGTTGCCATCTATTATCGTTGTTACGGCCATGTTTCATCCAAATGAAGTCATCTTGCACTATTTCAATGGCCTTGAAATTTGATGTTGAGTTTTGTTGCCATCTATTATCGTTGTTACGACCATGTTTCATTCGAATGAAGCAATCTTGCACTATTTCAATGGCCTTGAAATTTAATGTTGAGTTTTGTTGCCATCTATTATCGTTGTTACGGCCATGTACTCATCCAAATGAAGCCATCTTGCACTATTTCAATGGCCTTGAAATTAGATGTTGAGTTTTGTTGCCATCTATTATCGTTGTTACGGCCATGTTTCATCCAAATCGAGCCATCTTGCACTATTTCATTGGCCTTGAAATTAAATGTTGAGTTTTGTTGTCATCTATTATCGTTGTTACGGCCATGTTTCATCCAAATGAAGCCATCTTGCACTATTTCAATGGCCTTGAAATTTGCTGTTGAATTTTGTTGCCATCTATTATCGTTGTTACGGCCATGTTTCATCCAAAAGGAGCCATCTTGCACTATTTGAATGGCCTTGAAATTTGATGTTGAATTTTGTTGCCATCTATTATCGTTGTTACGGCCATGTTTCATCCAAATGAAGTCATCTTGCACTATTTCAATGGCCTTGAAATTTGATGTTGAGTTTTGTTGCCATCTATTATCGTTGTTACGGCCATGTTTCATCCAAATGAAGTCATCTTGCACTATTTGAATGGCCTTGAAATTTGATGTTGAATTTTGTTGCCATCTATTATCGTTGTTACGGCCATGTTTCATCCAAATGAAGTCATCTTGCACTATTTCAATGGCCTTGAAATTTGATGTTGAGTTTTGTTGCCATCTATTATCGTTGTTACGACCATGTTTCATTCAAATGAAGCCATCTTGCACTATTTGAATGGCCTTGAAATTTGTTGTTGAATTTTGTTGCCATCTATTATCGTTGTTACGGCCATGTTTCATCCAAATGAAGCCATCTTGCACTATTTGAATGGCCTTGAAATTTGATGTTGAGTTTTGTTGCCATCTATTATCGTTATTACGGCCATGTTTCATCCAAATGAAGCCATCTTTCACTATTTCAATGGCGTTATAATTTGATGTTGAGTTTTGTTGCCATCTATTATCGTTGTTACGGCCATGTTTCATCCAAATGGAGCCATCTTGCAATATTTCAATGGCCTTGAAATTTGATGTTGAATTTTGTTGCCATCTATTATCGTTGTTACTGCCATGTTTCATCCAAATGAAGCCATCTTGCACTATTTCAATGGCCTTTAAATTCGATGTTGAGTTTTGTTGCCATCTATTATCGTTGTTACGGCCATGTTTCATCCAAATGAAGCCATGTTTCACTATTTTAATGGCCTTGAAATTTGATGTTGAGTTTTGTTGCCATCTATTATCGTTGTTACGGCCATGTTTCATCCAAATGAAGCCATCTTGCACTATTTGAATGGCCTTGAAATTTGATGTTGAATTTTGTTGCCATCTATTATCGTTGTTACGGCCATGTTTCATCCAAATGAAGCCATCTTGCACTATTTCAATGGCCTTGAAATTTGATGTTGAGTTTTGTTGCCATCTATTATCGTTGTTACGGCCATGTTTCATTCAAATGAAGCCATCTTGCATTATTTCAATGGCCTTGAAATTTGATGTTGAGTTTTATTGCCGTCGATTATCGTTGTTACGGCCATGTTTCATCCAAATGAAGCCATCTTTCACTATTTCAATGGCGTTAAAATTTGATGTTGAATTTTGTTACCATCTATTATCGTTGTTACGGCCATGTTTCATCCAAATGAAGCCATCTTGCACTATTTGAATGGCCTTGAAATTTGTTGTTGAATTTTGTTGCCATCTATTATCGTTGTTACGGCCATGTTTCATCCAAATGAAGCCATCTTGCACTATTTGAATGGCCTTGAAATTTGATGTTGAGTTTTGTTGCCATCTATTATCGTTGTTACGGCCATGTTTCATCCAAATGAAGCCATCTTTCACTATTTCAATGGCGTTAAAATTTGATGTTGAGTTTTGTTGCCATCTATTATCGTTGTTACGGCCATGTTTCATCCAAATGAAGCCATCTTGCACTATTTCAATGGCCTTGAAATTTGATGTTGAGTTTTGTTGCCATCTATTATCGTTGTTACGGCCATGTTTCATCCAAATGAAGCCATCTTGCACTATTTGAATGGCCTTGAAATTTGATGTTGAATTTTGTTGCCATCTATTATCGTTGTTACGGCCATGTTTCATCCAAATGAAGTCATCGTGCACTATTTGAATGGCCTTGAAATTTGATGTTGAGTTTTGTTGCCATCTATTATCGTTATTACGGCCATGTTTCATCCAAATGAAGCCATCTTGCACTATTTCGATGGCGTTAAAATTTGATGTTGAGTTTTGTTGCCATCTATTATCGTTGTTACGGCCATGTTTCATCCAAATGAAGCCATCTTGCACTATTTGAATGGCCTTGAAATTTGTTGTTGAGTTTTGTTGCCATCTATTATCGTTGTTACGGCCATGTTTCATCCAAATGAAGCCATCTTGCACTATTTCAATGGCCTTGAAATTTGATGTTGAGTTTTGTTGCCATCTATTATCGTTGTTACGGCCATGTTTCATCCAAATGAAGCCATGTTTCACTATTTGAATGGCCTTGAAATTTGATTTTGAGTTTTGTTGCCATCTATTATCGTTGTTACGGCCATGTTTCATCCAAATGAAGCCATCTTGCACTATTTCATTGGCCTTGAAATTAAATGTTGAGTTTTGTTGTCATCTATTATCGTTGTTACGGCCATGCATCATCCAAATGAAGCCATCTTGCACTATTTGAATGGCCTTAAAATTTGATGTTGAATTTTGTTGCCATCTATTATCGTTGTTACGGCCATGTTTCATCCAAATGAAGTCATCTTGCACTATTTCAATGGCCTTGAAATTTGATGTTGAGTTTTGTTGCCATCTATTATCGTTGTTACGGCCATGTTTCATCCAAATGAAGCCATGTTTCACTATTTGAATGGCCTTGAAATTTGATGTTGAGTTTTGTTGCCATCTATTATCGTTGTTACGGCCATGTTTCATCCAAATGAAGCCATCTTGCACTATTTCATTGGCCTTGAAATTAAATGTTGAGTTTTGTTGTCATCTATTATCGTTGTTACGGCCATGCATCATCCAAATGAAGCCATCTTGCACTATTTGAATGGCCTTAAAATTTGATGTTGAATTTTGTTGCCATCTATTATCGTTGTTACGGCCATGTTTCATCCAAATGAAGTCATCTTGCACTATTTCAATGGCCTTGAAATTTGATGTTGAGTTTTGTTGCCATCTATTATCGTTGTTACGACCATGTTTCATTCGAATGAAGCAATCTTGCACTATTTCAATGGCCTTGAAATTTAATGTTGAGTTTTGTTGCCATCTATTATCGTTGTTACGGCCATGCATCATCCAAATGAAGCCATCTTGCACTATTTCAATGGCCTTGAAATTAGATGTTGAGTTTTGTTGCCATCTATTATCGTTGTTACGGCCATGTTTCATCCAAATGAAGCCATCTTTCACTATTTCATTGGCCTTGAAATTAAATGTTGAGTTTTGTTGTCATCTATTATCGTTGTTACGGCCATGTTTCATCCAAATGAAGCCATCTTGCACTATTTCAATGGTCTTGAAATTTGATGTTGAATTTTGTTGCCATCTATTATCGTTGTTACGGCCATGTTTCATCCAAATGGAGTCATCTTGCATTATTTGAATGGCCTTGAAATTTGATGTTGAGTTTTGTTGCCATCTATTATCGTTGTTACGGCCATGTTTCATCCAAATGAAGCCATCTTGCACTATTTCATTGGCCTTGAAATTAAATGTTGAGTTTTGTTGTCATCTATTATCGTTGTTACGGCCATGTTTCATTCAAATGAAGCCATCTTGCACTATTTGAATGGCCTTGAAATTTGATGTTGAATTTTGTTGCCATCTATTATCGTTGTTACGGCCATGTTTCATCCAAATGAAGTCATCTTGCACTATTTCAATGGCCTTGAAATTTGATGTTGAGTTTTGTTGCCATCTATTATCGTTGCTACGGCCATGTTTCATCCAAATGGAGCCATCTTGCACTATTTCAATGGCCTTGAAATTTGATGTTGAGTTTTGTTGCCATCTATTATCGTTGTTACGACCATGTTTCATCCAAATGGAGCCATCTTGCACTATTTCAATGGCCTTGAAATTTGATGTTGAGTTTTGTTGCCATCTATTATCGTTGTTACGGCCATGTTTCATTCAAATGAAGCCATCTTGCATTATTTAATTGGCTTTTGCCTATGGAAATTAGATGGTGAGTTTTGTTGCCATCTATTATCGTTGTTACGGCCATGTTTCATCCAAATAAAGCTTTTTTCACTATTTGAATGGCCTTGAAATTTGATGTTGAGTTTTGTTGCCATCTATTATCGTTGTTACGGCCATGTTACATCGAAAGGAAGCCATCTTGCACTATTTCAATGGCCTTGAAATTTGATGTTGAGTTTTGTTGCCATCTATTATCGTTGTTACGGCCATGTTTCATCCAAATGAAGCCATCTTTCACTATTTGAATGGCCTTGAAATTTGATGTTGAGTTTTGTTGCCATCTATTATCGTTGTTACGGCCATGTTTCATCCAAATGAAGCCATCTTGCACTATTTCAATGGCCTTGAAATTTGATGTTGAATTTTGTTGCCATCTATTATCGTTGTTACGGCCATGTTTCATCCAAATGAAGCCATCTTGCACTATTTCAATGGCCTTGAAATTTGATGTTGAGTTTTGTTGCCATCTATTATCGTTGTTACGGCCATGTTTCATCCAAATGAAGCCATTTTGTACTATTTCAATGGCCTTGAAATTTGATGTTGAGTTTGGTTGCCATCTATTATCGTTGTAACGGCCATGTTTCATCCAAATGAAGCCATCTTTCACTATTTGAATGGCCTTGAAATTTGATGTTGAGTTTTGTTGCCATCTATTATCGTTGTTACGGCCATGTTTCATCCAAATGAAGCCATCTTGCACTATTTCAATGGCCTTGAAATTTGATGTTGAATTTTGTTGCCATCTATTATCGTTGTTACGGCCATGTTTCATCCAAATGAAGCCATCTTGCACTATTTCAATGGCCTTGAAATTTGATGTTGAGTTTTGTTGCCATCTATTATCGTTGTTACGACCATGTTTCATCCAAATGAAGCCATCTTGCACTATTTCAATGGCCTTGAAATTTGATGTTGAGTTTTGTTGCCATCTATTATCGTTGTTACGGCCATGTTTCATTCAAATGAAGCCATCTTGCATTATTTAAATGGCTTTTGCCTATGGAAATTAGATGGTGAGTTTTGTTGCCATCTATTATCGTTGTTACGGCCATGTTTCATCCAAATAAAGCTTTTTTTCACTATTTGAATGGCCTTGAAATTTGATGTTGAGTTTTGTTGCCATCTATTATCGTTGTTACGGCCATGTTACATCGAAAGGAAGCCATCTTGCACTATTTCAATGGCCTTGAAATTTGATGTTGAGTTTTGTTGCCATCTATTATCGTTGTTACGGCCATGTTTCATCCAAATGAAGCCATCTTTCACTATTTGAATGGCCTTGAAATTTGATGTTGAGTTTTGTTGCCATCTATTATCGTTGTTACGGCCATGTTTCATCCAAATGAAGCCATCTTGCACTATTTCAATGGCCTTGAAATTTTATGTTGAATTTTGTTGCCATCTATTATCGTTGTTACGGCCATGTTTCATCCAAATGAAGCCATCTTGCACTATTTCAATGGCCTTGAAATTTGATGTTGAGTTTTGTTGCCATCTATTATCGTTGTTACGGCCATGTTTCATCCAAATGAAGCCATTTTGTACTATTTCAATGGCCTTGAAATTTGATGTTGAGTTTGGTTGCCATCTATTATCGTTGTAACGGCCATGTTTCATCCAAATGAAGCCATCTTGCACTATTTCAATGGCCTTGAAATTTGATGTTGAGTTTTGTTGCCATCTATTATCGTTGTTACGGCCATGTTTCATCCAAATGAAGCCATCTTGCACTATTTCAATGGCCTTGAAATTTGATGTTGAATTTTGTTGCCATCTATTATCGTTGTTACGGCCATGTTTCATCCAAATGAAGCCATCTTGCACTATTTCATTGGCCTTGAAATTAAATGTTGAGTTTTGTTGTCATCTATTATCGTTGTTACGGCCATGTTTCATTCAAATGAAGCCATTGTGGTGATCAGCGCCACCTACATGTGAAACACCATGCGTCAGAGCTTTAGAGCTTTAGCTTTAGGTTGAGAGCTTTAGATTAGCGCAGGCGTAAGTAGTACAGGTGTAGGTATAATATGAGTGTCAAGGAATGAGAGCCTAGACAAGCGAGTTAGGCTAGTTAAGAAAGTCAGGAGAAAGGGATCGCTCTCTTTGTGCTAGACCGCCAGGCTGAACGGACGCGAGTTAATAAAATAATAGTAATTTCCTCCGTATCGACACTGGAATATTACATTGGTGACCCCGACGTGATCTCGCGTGATAAAAGTGTAAGTACGAAGTGCAGTGATAAGTGGAAATCGCCCCGAAATAGTGACTGCAGAAGCGCAGAAGGTTTTTTTTAACCTCAATGGGCATCCCCTAACGCAACGCACAGCACCGTACTCGAAACGAACACCCGTTCGCCATCGCTAAATTGACCACGCGGTCAAGCAACAGCACGAAGAAGTTCGATCACCGTGAGAAGTGCATTTGGTCCGGTGTTCCGCAACAGCATAATCAGCTGAATTGTGACCGTGCATATGATAGTGCTGCGTCGGAGGCCTTGCCTTGTCGACCAAACATCACTACAGCGCAGCGCGCAACAGCAGCGTTGTAACCGTTTCGCTATATTCGTCAACCACCAATCCGACGAACTTCGGCCGCAGCAGTAGAGAAGAGAAGTGTGGTTCAACGCCCGCACGGCCTCTCACCAGCACGCAGCAACAGTGAAGAAACGCCAACTCTTGCACTCGTTGCTCCAGCACAGGGCAAATATCATCGATAGCGGCATATAAGACGTATTCGCCCGTATCCCATTTCGGACCCAGGCGTGTGCATTCCGTAGTATCGCGGATAAACGACAGCCGGCGTGCAGCCGCTGGATCAGCGCAAGAAACCACGTGTACCATCGCCATCGCGGTACACTCCATCGCAGGAAACCACGTGTACCATCGCCATCGCGGTATAACTCATCGCAGTTTGGTCGCAGCCATCGCGGTACATTTGCATCGCAGCCTCATCGAAGCCATCGCGGCACGTGCATCATCCCAGAGGAGTAAGATTCCCTTCATCATCATCACTTTCCGTGACACGTTTTTCACGGGCATCGGTACGTAATCGAACATCTAGAGACGAGGACCATCGCAGTGTGCCAACCGTGAAAACCATCAGCTGTGATAGACATCGAGTGCACCGTTCCGCGGAAAGAGGACAACGAGTAGAGACCGCGCACCGTACACGGTGCGCACAGCATCCCGAGCAACGTTTCGCCAGGGGGCGTCAACCATCAGCGGTGAGCTCGTTCCAAAACATTTTTATTATTATTTTTTTTAATTTGTAAAATTATAAATACAACCGTTCAGCTGGCGAAGGAGTAGGCGATATAATATTGTACACCAACACATATATTCTAAACATATATTCATTCACAACATTACCATTATATTCACACAAAAACATTTTTCAAATATTACACGCATTTATTACCATCACATACACATTTATAATAAGACACACACCTTTATATACACGTATTATTTCATTTAGCATTTTTTTCTCATTTCGAATATTTTTCTATTCATATTTTACAAATTACTTTTACAAGAACACATTTGGTAGCGTTTAAGAATACGTAACGCGTAAGATTGTATAAATTAGAGATATTTTCAATAGGAATTTTAGTAGGCAGGTAGTAATGTTGCCAGTTGGAGAAAAAATCTTGCTGAAGCTGGTGTTTCGGGGGTTCGGTCGGCCCCAGACTCTCCTCCGGTGGTGAAGCGCATTTCAACAAAACTACCGCAATTTTGGGAGGAGGTTCCAGAGGTTTGGTTCGCTCAAGCGGAAGCGGAGTTTGAGCTTTCGAAAATCACTCGGGAGCGTACGCAGTATTCATACCTTATTGCTGCACTCTCTAAAGAGGTGTTGGGGAAGGTTCTCGATATAATAAAAAATCCAGATCCGATCAAACCATATTCCAATTTAAAGGAGCAATTGTTGAATAGGTTGACAAGCAGCGAGGAGACTCGTTTATCAAAGCTCCTATACCATGTTGAAGTTGGTGATCGAACTCCATCAGAGTTCTATCGCCATATGATTCAACTCGCGGGAAATTCGACAGATCTATCCATGGCACTTGTAAAAAAGCTGTGGAAGTCGAGGTTGCCCAAATCTATCGAAGTTGCATTGATAGCAGTTGATAGCAAAGATCACATCGAACAAATGCGGATTGCCGATAGATTGTGGGAGTGTACACACGGTGAGGGAATATCCGAAGTGCACGCTAGAGCTTCAGTGCCACAGGATTCTCTGGCCAATATACTTCGTCGTGAAGTTAACGAGCTAAAAGATATGGTGAAGAAGATGACATTCAATCCCAACCAGGGACCTCGCAACCGCGGGCGGAGTGTTTCCAGGACAAAACAGAGCATCCGACAAAGAACCCCATCTAACGTAAGGAAGCACCCTTTTTGTTGGTATCATTTCCGTTTCGGAAATGCCGCCAATAGATGCTTGGAACCCTGTAATTTTACAGCGTCGCAAGCAGCTAATGAAGCGCGGAACAAAAAAAACTAAGTGGCTCACGGGAGGTGGCGGATCTCCCAAGGGCAAACAACAGTTTTCCTCCACGTCTATTTATAAATGATGAAGTAACTTCATTCACATTCCTAATAGACACGGGAGCTGATGTATCCGTCATACCAGTTAGTTTGGTCGGAAAAGCATACAAACCAACAGACATGGTACTGCAAGCAGCCAATGGTAGTACTATCGCGACATATGGTACGAAGCTGTTTCAGTTAAGTCTCGGTTTAAAAAGACTTTTCAGCCATGTTTTTATAATTGCGTCCGTTAATCGACCTATCATAGGTGCGGACTTTTTGTTCAAAAATAATATAATGGTGGATCTTAGAAGACGTAGATTACTCGATTCGGTCACTCAATTAACGACCAAAGGCACATTGGCACAACTAGATACACCATCTCCGAAACATTTTTGGTAGAAGCTGGGGAGTTTGGAAAGGTTTTGCACCAATTTCCTTCGTTGGTAGAGCCCCCAGACTATAAGAAACCGGTAAACCATAATGTTTTGCATTACATAGAGACAAAAGGGCCACTGCCATTTGCAAAACCACGTCGCCTTGATCCAGAGAAACATAAAATTGCCTTAGCAGAATTCCAACAAATGATAAACCTTGGAATATGTCGTCCATCTTCCTCACCAGGATCCTCCCCCTTGCATATGGTACCAAAAGGAGACCAAGATTGGCGACCATGCGGCGACTACCGTCGGCTAAATGCAATCACAACGCCAGATAGATACCCCATTCCTCATATACAGGATTTCACTATGAATTTACACGGGTGCAAGTATTTTTCAAAATTAGACCTGATAAGGGCGTATCACATGATTCCAATAGCAGAGGAAGATGTACACAAGACAGCTATCACAACACCTTTCGGAATGTTCGAATTCTTAAGAATGCCTTTCGGCCTTAGAAATGCAGGTCAAACATTCCAAAGGTTTATGAATAGTCTATTCAACGGTTTTGATTTCGTTTTCGTCTACATTGACGACATTTTAATCGCTAGTCCGACAAAGGAACTTCACCTTGAACACTTACAAAGGGTATTCAATCGGCTAGCAGAATACGACATAAAAATCAAACCAACTAAGTGTGCGCTAGGACTTTCTACTATCGATTTTCTAGGGCATACAATCTCAGATAAAGGAATTACCCCATGCTCAAAGAAGGTAGAGGCGATACAATCATTTCCAACACCGCATTCGTTAAAACAATTGCAACGATTTGTTGGAATGATAAACTATTATCACCGTTTTCTGCCATGGCTTTCCGATGCGCTGAGACCCTTGCACAAACTTATTGCTGAACATGGTAGTAAGAAAAATAAAAAACATTCGAGTGGTCGGAGGAATGTGACAAACCAGTTCGTCAGGTCAAGTCTGATCTAGTTCACGCTACGATACTGTCACACCCAAAACCGACGCACAATACTCATTAACTACAGACGCGTCCAATTACGCTGTAGGAGCCGTACTACAACAACATTACCAAGGGAAGTGTCAACCGTTGGCATTTTTTCCAAACTAATATCTCCGACAGAACAAAAATACTCCACGTTCGACAGAGAGCTGTTAGCAATAGTCCTCAGTATAAAAAATTTTAGACATTTTTTAGAGGGAAGGTCATTTGTCATCTACACCGACCATAAACCACTCACGACAGCATTGACTTCGAAAGCTGAGAAGTCACCGCGACAAAATCGACACCTTGATTTTATTTCTCAATTCTCAAGTGATATACGGTACATAAGAGGAGACAGTAATGTGGTCGCTGATGCTCTCTCGCGTTTAGGAGAAGCAGATGCCATAGAAGACATAAACTATCAAGTTTTCTCCGACCATCAACGCTCGGATGAGCAATTGCAAAACTTATTAAACAACGAGAAATGTCATGACTCAAAATACACGCTTGAAAAAATAAAACTTGGAGAAGCAGATTTGGTATTCGAGTCTTCGACAGGAAAAACCGGCTCTACGTTCCCATGTCGTTACGAAAGGAAATTTTCGACGGCATTCACAACATTGCCCATCCAGGGATTAGAGCGTCGCGAAAAATGATTTCGGAGAGATATTTTTGGCCAGCGATGAACAGTGTCGTAGCAAACTGGGTTAAGGCTTGTCTGGGGTGCCAGAAAGCAAAAGTAATCCGTCACACAAAATCCCCGATAGAATCATTTGCAGTGCCAAAAGGTAGGTTCGACCATATCCATATAGATATCGTCGGCCCCTTACCTTCGTCCGAAGACAAATCATACCTCTTAACGGTCGTGGATCGATTCACAAGGTGGCCAGAAGCCTACCCATTGTCAGACATATCAGCGATCACTGTGGCAAAAACTTTCGTAGAGCAATACGTATCCCGTTTTGGTTGCCCATTGATAATCACCACAGATAGAGGTCGCCAGTTTACGTCAAGGTTGTTTACCGAAATGACTAAACTATTGGGCACACACCAGATACAAACAACAGCGTACCATCCGCAAGCTAACGGAATGGTTGAACGTTTTCACCGACAGTTGAAGGACGCGTTAAAAGCTTGTGGGGACACTATCAGGTGGACACAACGGTTGCCATTAATCCTACTCGGTATTAGGATAGCATATAAAGAGGAAATCAAAGGTTCTCCCGCAGAGATGGTATATGGCCAAAGTCTGAGACTGCCAGCCGAAGTATTTGTACCATCTAAACCCAATTCCACTGACGATTTCCCCGATTTTATTGTGGACCTTAAAAAAGCGTTTAAGTGCGTAGAACCAATACCACCAAAACACCAAAGTTCATCGTCCTGCTATTTGCCCAACGCCCTAAATAATTGCAAAAATGTTTTCATTCGGGTTGACAAGGTGAAAACAGGGCTCCAAGCGCCTTACGAAGGACCTTATCCAATCATAAGAAGGTGCAGAAAATTTTTTGTTATAAAAAGAAACGACAAAAATGAGTCGATTTCTGTCGATCGACTCAAACCAGCTTTTGATTCCGCACCCGAGACAAAGATCATTCCTCTGGAGCCTTCCACCACAGCCAAACCAAACAAACATGTTCGTTTTCGATGACGTATCAGTGCACAAAGCATGCATACGGCATCCCAAACGGATCGCGACTCCGTCACTGGCGGGGGTTCTGTGGTGATCAGCGCCACCTACATGTGAAACACCATGCGTCAGAGCTTTAGAGCTTTAGCTTTAGGTTGAGAGCTTTAGATTAGCGCAGGCGTAAGTAGTACAGGTGTAGGTATAATATGAGTGTCAAGGAATGAGAGCCTAGACAAGCGAGTTAGGCTAGTTAAGAAAGTCAGGAGAAAGGGATCGCTCTCTTTGTGCTAGACCGCCAGGCTGAACGGACGCGAGTTAATAAAATAATAGTAATTTCCTCCGTATCGACACTGGAATATTACACCATCTTGCACTTTTGAATGGCCTTGAAATTTGATGTTGAATTTTGTTGCCATCTATTATCGTTGTTACGGCCATGTTTCATCCAAATGAAGTCATCTTGCACTATTTGAATGGCCTTGAAATTTGATGTTGAGTTTTGTTGCCATCTATTATCGTTGTTACGGCCATTTTTCATCCAAATGAGCCATCTTGCACTATTTCAATGGCCTTGAAATTTGATGTTGAGTTTTGTTGTCATCTATTATCGTTGTTACGGCCATGTTTCATCCAAATGAAGCCATCTTGCACTATTTCAATGGCCTTGAAATTTGATGTTGAGTTTTGTTGCCATCTATTATCGTTGTTACGGCCATGTTTCATCCAAATGAAGCCATCTTGCACTATTTTAATGGCCTGAAATTAGATCTTGAGATCCGTTGTCATTTATTCATTTATCTCTTTGGCTTTATCGATATTTATACGCTTTCTTTTATCCTCGTTTGATTCGTGTGTACCAATTATCACACCAAAGAACGACCCTGCTTGGTCTGACCGCCACCTTAAAAAACTTAAAAGAGCTAAGGAAGCTGCATTAATAAAATATACGAAGTACCGATCACCTGTTAATAAAAGCATATTAAACGAAACAACTCGCTTATACCGTAGTTACAATAAAATACGCTACGGTGGCTACTTGTCTCGGTTGGAGAAGAATTTCATCAAAAGGCCCAAAGCTCTCTGGAGTTTTCGTAAGAAACACAATAGTACAAATGTGACACCTAAATCGATTTACCACAATGACCGAGCTGGTTCAACTGCTTCAGATATTTGTGATATAATTGCGTGTAGATTCGAGGAGGCATACACAATCTCAACTACTGACGACAATATTATCACCAACGCTTTGATTAATACTCCTAATGATGTCATCGACCTTAATTTAACTAATATATCGCAAGAATCTGTTCTAAATGTGCTCAAAGCAGTCAAACCCAAAGCTAGTCCTGGCCCAGATGGTATTCCTACCATCATTCTCAGCCGATGCTGTGAGTCCATTGCGCCGATCTTCACCAAAATTTTTAATTTTTCGCTGCAACAAGGAGAATTCCCCTCTATTTGGAAGAGTTCATGGATTGTCCCCATATTTAAAAAAGGTGACAAGGAACATGCAGCCAACTATAGAGGCATAACATCACTCAGTGCTGGAGCCAAAGTTTTTGAGAAAGTGATCCAAACAAGTTTACTCACGGCTTCATATCACTATATTAGCCCTCAACAACACGGTTTCGTTCCAAAGCGGTCGACGATTACTAACCTTGTTGACTTTACATCACAATGTCTCCGTAACATGGATAGCAGGATGCAAACAGATGCAGTTTATATGGATTTAAAGGCCGCTTTTGATAGCATCGATCACAACATCCTTTTAGCCAAGATGAATAAGTTGGGACTTGGGCGAAATTTCATATGCTGGTTAGAATCGTACCTTGTCAATCGATCGTATGCTGTATCTTTCTCACGGTGCCATTCAAGGTCTTTTCATTGCATCATCTGGTGTGCCACAAGGTAGCAACCTGGGTCCACTACTGTTCGTACTGTTCATCAACGACCTATCGTATGTAGTACCAGCAGTGAATCATTTAATGTATGCAGATGACATTAAAATCTACATGACGATAAAAAATGACACAGACCACTCCGAGCTACAACAATACCTTCTCGATTTTCACCAATGGTGCAATCGAAACCGCCTGAGCCTCTGCATTGAAAAATGCCGAGTCATTTCATTCACACGAGCACGAGAAATTAAGAACACCAGCTACACAGTAAACGGTTTACCAATAGAACGCACTAATGCTATGAAGGATCTCGGAGTCATACTGGATTCAAAGCTGTCATTTGACCAGCAAACAGAGGAGGTGATTAGCCGAGGTAATCAATTGCTTGGCATGTTGTTTCGGATAACAAGAGATTTCAAAGACCCAGTCTGCATCAAAGCGTTATACTGTGGTATTATCCGCCCGGTACTCGAATACGCCTGTGTCGTCTGGAAGCCCTCAACCCAAAGACTTTCTGAGAGAATGGAATCGATACAGCGTCGCATATCCCGATACGCAACACGCTTGTTACCTTGACCACCTGGCAGTCAGTTACCACCTTATGAAACGCGACTTCTACTCCTCGGATGTCCTTGAAGTTTGATGTTGAGTTTTGTTGCCATCTATTAACGTGACTATCGCCATGTTTCATCCAAATGAAGCCATCTTGCACTATTTGAATGGCCTTGAAATTTGATGTTGAGTTTTGTTGCCATCTATTATCGTTGTTACGGCCATGTTTCATCCAAATGAAGCCATCTTTCACTATTTGAATGGCCTTGAAATTTGATGTTGAGTTTTGTTGCCATCTATTATCGTTGTTACGGCCATGTTTCATCCAAATGAAGCCATCTTGCACTATTTCAATGGCCTTGAAATTTGATGTTGAGTTTTGTTGCCATCTATTATCGTTGTTACGGCCATGTTTCATCCAAATGAAGCCATCTTGCACTATTTCAATGGCCTTGAAATTTGATGTTGAATTTTGTTGCCATCTATTATCGTTGTTACGGCCATGTTTCATCCAAATGAAGGCATCTTGCACTATTTCAATGGCCTTGAAATTTGATGTTGAGTTTTGTTGCCATCTATTATCGTTGTTACGGCCATGTTTCATCCAAATGAAGCCATCTTTCACTATTTCAATGGCGTTAAAATTTGATGTTGAGTTTGTTGCCATCTATTATCGTTGTTACGGCCATGTTTCATCCAAATGAAGCCATCTTGCACTATTTCAATGGCCTTGAAATTTGATGTTGAGTTTTTTGCCATCTATTATCGTTGTTACGGCCATGTTTCATCCAAATGAAGCCATCTTGCACTATTTGAATGGCCTTGAAATTTGATGTTGAGTGTTGTTGCCATCTATTATCAATGTTATGGCCATGTTTCATCCAAATGAAGCCATCTTGCACTATTTGAATGGCCTTGAAATTTGATGTTGCGTTTTGTTGCCATCCAATATCGTTGTTACGGCCATGTTTCATCCAAATGAAGCCATCTTGCACTATTTGAATGGCCTTGAAATTTGATGTTGAATTTTGTTGCCATCTATTATCGTTGTTCCGGCCATGTTTCATCCAAATGAGCCATCTTGCACTATTTCAATAGCCTGGAAATTTGATGTTGAATTTTGTTGCCATCTATTATCGTTGTTACGGCCATGTTTCATCCAAATGAAGCCATCTTGCACTATTTGAATGGCCTTGAAATTTGATGTTGAGTATTGTTGCCATCTATTATCGTTGTTACGGCCATGTTTCATCCAAATGAAGCCATCTTGCACTATTTCAATGGCCTTGAAATTTGATGTTGAGTTTTGTTGCCATCTATTATCGTTGTAACGGCCATGTTTCATCCAAATGAAGCCATCTTGCACTATTTGAATGGCCTTGAAATTTGATGTTGAGTTTTGTTGCCATCTATTATCGTTGTTACGGCCATGTTTCATCCAAATGAAGCCATTTTACACTATTTCAATGGCCTTGAAATTTGATGTTGAGTTTTGTTGCCATCTATTATCGTTGTTACGGCCATGTTTCATCCAAATGAAGCCATCTTTCACTATTTGATAGGCCTTGAAATTTGATGTTGAATTTTGTTGCCATCTATTATCGTTGTTACGGCCATGTTTCATCCAAATGAAGTCATCTTGCACTATTTCAATGGCCTTGAAATTTGATGTTGAGTTTTGTTGCCATCTATTATCGTTGTTACGGCCATGTTTCATCCAAATGAAGCCATCTTGCACTATTTGAATGGCCTTGAAATTTGATGTTGAGTTTTGTTGCCATCTATTATCGTTGTTACGGCCATGTTTCATCCAAATGAAGCCATCTTGCACTTTTTCAATGGCCTTGAAATTTGATGTTGAGTTTTGTTGCCATCTATTATCGTTGTTACGGCCATATTTCATTCAAATGGAGGCATATTGCACTATTTGAATGGCCTTGAAATTTGATGTTGAGTTTTGTCGCCATCTATTATCGTTGTTACGGCCATGTTTCATCCAAATGAAGCCATCTTGCACTATTTGAATGGCCTTGAAATTTGATGTTGAATTTTGTTGCCATCTATTATCGTTGTTACGGCCATGTTTCATCCAAATGAAGTCATCTTGCACTATTTTAACGGCATTGAAATTAGATCTTGAGTTTTGTTGCCATCTATTATCGTTGTTACGGCCATGTTTCATCCAAATGAAGCCATCTTGCACTATTTCAATGGCCTTGAAATTCGATGTTGAGTTTTGTTGCCATCTATTATCGTTGTTACGGCCATGTTTCATCCAAATGAAGCCATCTTGCACTATTTTAATGGCCTTGAAATTTGATGTTGAGTTTTGTTGCCATCTATTATCGTTGTAACGGCCATATTTCATCCAAATGAAGGCATCATGCACTATTTCAATGGCCTTGAAATTTGATGTTGAGTTTTTTTGCCATCTATTATCGTTGTTACGGCCATGTTTCATCCAAATGAATACATCTTGCACTATTTGAATGGCCTTGAAATTTGATGTTGAATTTTGTTGCCATCTATTATCGTTGTTACGGCCATGTTTCATCCAAATGAAGCCATCTTGCACTATTTCAATGGCCTTGAAATTTGATGTTGGGTTTTGTTGCCATCTATTATCGTTGTTACGACCATGTTTCATCCAAATAAAGCCATCTTGCAATATTTCAATGGCCTTGAAATTTGATGTTGAGTTTTATTGCCGTCGATTATCGTTGTTACGGCCATGTTTCATCCAAATGAAGCCATCTTTCACTATTTCAATGGCGTTAAAATTTGATGTTGAATTTTGTTACCATCTATTATCGTTGTTACGGCCATGTTTCATCCAAATGAAGCCATCTTGCACTATTTGAATGGCCTTGAAATTTGTTGTTGAATTTTGTTGCCATCTATTATCGTTGTTACGGCCATGTTTCATCCAAATGAAGCCATCTTGCACTATTTGAATGGCCTTGAAATTTGATGTTGAGTTTTGTTGCCATCTATTATCGTTGTTACGGCCATGTTTCATCCAAATGAAGCCATCTTTCACTATTTCAATGGCGTTAAAATTTGATGTTGAGTTTTGTTGCCATCTATTATCGTTGTTACGGCCATGTTTCATCCAAATGAAGCTATCTTGCACTATTTCAAAGGCCTTGAAATGTGACGTTGAGTTTTTAGCCATCTATTATCGTTGTTACGGCCATGTTTCATCCAAATGAAGCCATCTTGCACTATTTCAATGGCCTTGAAATTTGATGTTGAGTTTTGTTGTCATCTATTATCGTTGTTACGGCCATGTTTCATCCAAATGAAGCCATCTTGCACTATTTGAATGGCCTTAAAATTTGATGTTGAATTTTGTTGCCATCTATTATCGTTGTTACGGCCATGTTTCATCCAAATGAAGTCATCTTGCACTATTTCAATGGCCTTGAAATTTGATGTTGAGTTTTGTTGCCATCTATTATCGTTATTACGGCCATGTTTCATCCAAATGAAGCCATCTTTCACTATTTCAATGGCGTTAAAATTTGATGTTGAGTTTTGTTGTCATCTATTATCGTTGTTACGGCCATGTTTCATCCAAATGAAGCCATCTTGCACTATTTCAATGGCCTTGAAATTTGATGTTGAGTTTTGTTGCCATCTATTATCGTTGTTACGGCCATGTTTCATCCAAATGAAGCCATCTTGCACTATTTCATTGGCCTTGAAATTAAATGTTGAGTTTTGTTGTCATCTATTATCGTTGTTACGGCCATGTTTCATCCAAATGAAGCCATCTTGCACTATTTGAATGGCCTTAAAATTTGATGTTGAATTTTGTTGCCATCTATTATCGTTGTTACGGCCATGTTTCATCCAAATGAAGTCATCTTGCACTATTTCAATGGTCTTGAAATTTGATGTTGAGTTTTGTTGCCATCTATTATCGTTGTTACGACCATGTTTCATTCAAATGAAGCCATCTTGCACTATTTCAATGGCCTTGAAATTAAATGTTGAGTTTTGTTGCCATCTATTATCGTTGTTACGGCCATGCATCATCCAAATGAAGCCATCTTGCACTATTTCAATGGCCTTGAAATTAGATGTTGAGTTTTGTTGCCATCTATTATCGTTGTTACGGCCATGTTTCATCCAAATCGAGCCATCTTGCACTATTTCATTGGCCTTGAAATTAAATGTTGAGTTTTGTTGTCATCTATTATCGTTGTTACGGCCATGTTTCATCCAAATGAAGCCATCTTGCACTATTTGAATGGCCTTAAAATTTGATGTTGAATTTTGTTGCCATCTATTATCGTTGTTACGGCCATGTTTCATCCAAATGAAGTCATCTTGCACTATTTCAATGGCCTTGAAATTTGATGTTGAGTTTTGTTGCCATCTATTATCGTTGTTACGGCCATGTTTCATCCAAATGAAGCCATCTTGCACTATTTCAATGGCCTTGAAATTTGTTGTTGAATTTTGTTGCCATCTATTATCGTTGTTACTGCCATGTTTCATCCAAATGGAGTCATCTTGCACTATTTGAATGGCCTTGAAATTTGATGTTGAATTTTGTTGCCATCTATTATCGTTGTTACGGCCATGTTTCATCCAAATGAAGCCATCTTGCACTATTTCATTGGCCTTGAAATTAAATGTTGAGTTTTGTTGTCATCTATTATCGTTGTTACGGCCATGTTTCATTCAAATGAAGCCATCTTGCACTATTTGAATAGCCTTGAAATTTGATGTTGAATTTTGTTGCCATCTATTATCGTTGTTACGGCCATGTTTCATCCAAATGAAGTCATCTTGCACTATTTCAATGGCCTTGAAATTTGATGTTGAGTTTTGTTGCCATCTATTATCGTTGGTACGGCCATGTTTCATCCAAATCGAGCCATCTTGCACTATTTCAATGGCCTTGAAATTTGATGTTGAGTTTTGTTGCCATCTATTATCGTTGTTACGACCATGTTTCATCCAAATGAAGCCATCTTGCACTATTTCAATGGCCTTGAAATTTGATGTTGAGTTTTGTTGCCATCTATTATCGTTGTTACGGCCATGTTTCATTCAAATGAAGCCATCTTGCATTATTTAAATGGCTTTTGCCTATGGAAATTAGATGGTGAGTTTTGTTGCCATCTATTATCGTTGTTACGGCCATGTTTCATCCAAATAAAGCTTTTTTTCACTATTTGAATGGCCTTGAAATTTGATGTTGAGTTTTGTTGCCATCTATTATCGTTGTTACGGCCATGTTACATCGAAAGGAAGCCATCTTGCACTATTTCAATGGCCTTGAAATTTGATGTTGAGTTTTGTTGCCATCTATTATCGTTGTTACGGCCATGTTTCATCCAAATGAAGCCATCTTTCACTATTTGAATGGCCTTGAAATTTGATGTTGAGTTTTGTTGCCATCTATTATCGTTGTTACGGCCATGTTTCATCCAAATGAAGCCATCTTGCACTATTTCAATGGCCTTGAAATTTGATGTTGAATTTTGTTGCCATCTATTATCGTTGTTACGGCCATGTTTCATCCAAATGAAGCCATCTTGCACTATTTCAATGGCCTTGAAATTTGATGTTGAGTTTTGTTGCCATCTATTATCGTTGTTACGGCCATGTTTCATCCAAATGAAGCCATTTTGTACTATTTCAATGGCCTTGAAATTTGATGTTGAGTTTGGTTGCCATCTATTATCGTTGTAACGGCCATGTTTCATCCAAATGAAGCCATCTTGCACTATTTCAATGGCCTTGAAATTTGATGTTGAGTTTTGTTGCCATCTATTATCGTTGTTACGGCCATGTTTCATCCAAATGAAGCCATCTTGCACTATTTCAATGGCCTTGAAATTTGATGTTGAATTTTGTTGCCATCTATTATCGTTGTTACGGCCATGTTTCATCCAAATGAAGCCATCTTGCACTATTTCATTGGCCTTGAAATTAAATGTTGAGTTTTGTTGTCATCTATTATCGTTGTTACGGCCATGTTTCATTCAAATGAAGCCATTGTGGTGATCAGCGCCACCTACATGTGAAACACCATGCGTCAGAGCTTTAGAGCTTTAGCTTTAGGTTGAGAGCTTTAGATTAGCGCAGGCGTAAGTAGTACAGGTGTAGGTATAATATGAGTGTCAAGGAATGAGAGCCTAGACAAGCGAGTTAGGCTAGTTAAGAAAGTCAGGAGAAAGGGATCGCTCTCTTTGTGCTAGACCGCCAGGCTGAACGGACGCGAGTTAATAAAATAATAGTAATTTCCTCCGTATCGACACTGGAATATTACATTGGTGACCCCGACGTGATCTCGCGTGATAAAAGTGTAAGTACGAAGTGCAGTGATAAGTGGAAATCGCCCCGAAATAGTGACTGCAGAAGCGCAGAAGGTTTTTTTAACCTCAATGGGCATCCCCTAACGCAACGCACAGCACCGTACTCGAAACGAACACCCGTTCGCCATCGCTAAATTGACCACGCGGTCAAGCAACAGCACGAAGAAGTTCGATCACCGTGAGAAGTGCATTTGGTCCGGTGTTCCGCAACAGCATAATCAGCTGAATTGTGACCGTGCATATGATAGTGCTGCGTCGGAGGCCTTGCCTTGTCGACCAAACATCACTACAGCGCAGCGCGCAACAGCAGCGTTGTAACCGTTTCGCTATATTCGTCAACCACCAATCCGACGAACTTCGGCCGCAGCAGTAGAGAAGAGAAGTGTGGTTCAACGCCTGCACGGCCTCTCACCAGCACGCAGCAACAGTGAAGAAACGCCAACTCTTGCACTCGTTGCTCCAGCACAGGGCAAATATCATCGATAGCGGCATATAAGACGTATTCGCCCGTATCCCATTTCGGACCCAGGCGTGTGCATTCCGTAGTATCGCGGATAAACGACAGCCGGCGTGCAGCCGCTGGATCAGCGCAAGAAACCACGTGTACCATCGCCATCGCGGTACACTCCATCGCAGGAAACCACGTGTACCATCGCCATCGCGGTATACCTCATCGCAGTTTGGTCGCAGCCATCGCGGTACATTTGCATCGCAGCCTCATCGAAGCCATCGCGGCACGTGCATCATCCCAGAGGAGTAAGATTCCCTTCATCATCATCACTTTCCGTGACACGTTTTTCACGGGCATCGGTACGTAATCGAACATCTAGAGACGAGGACCATCGCAGTGTGCCAACCGTGAAAACCATCAGCTGTGATAGACATCGAGTGCACCGTTCCGCGGAAAGAGGACAACGAGGTAGAGACCGCGCACCGTACACGGTGCGCACAGCATCCCGAGCAACGTTTCGCCAGGGGGCGTCAACCATCAGCGGTGAGCTCGTTCCAAAACATTTTTATTATTATTTTTTTTTTAATTTGTAAAATTATAAATACAACCGTTCAGCTGGCGAAGGAGTAGGCGATATAATATTGTACACCAACACATATATTCTAAACATATATTCATTCACAACATTACCATTATATTCACACAAAAACATTTTTCAAATATTACACGCATTTATTACCATCACATACACATTTATAATAAGACACACACCTTTATATACACGTATTATTTCATTTAGCATTTTTTTTTCTCATTTCGAATATTTTTCTATTCATATTTTACAAATTACTTTTTACAAGAACACATTTGGTAGCGTTTAAGAATACGTAACGCGTAAGATTGTATAAATTAGAGATATTTTCAATAGGAATTTTAGTAGGCAGGTAGTAATGTTGCCAGTTGGAGAAAAAATCTTGCTGAAGCTGGTGTTTCGGGGTTCGGTCGGCCCCAGACTCTCCTCCGGTGGTGAAGCGCATTTCAACAAAACTACCGCAATTTTGGGAGGAGGTTCCAGAGGTTTGGTTCGCTCAAGCGGAAGCGGAGTTTGAGCTTTCGAAAATCACTCGGGAGCGTACGCAGTATTCATACCTTATTGCTGCACTCTCTAAAGAGGTGTTGGGGAAGGTTCTCGATATAATAAAAAATCCAGATCCGATCAAACCATATTCCAATTTAAAGGAGCAATTGTTGAATAGGTTGACAAGCAGCGAGGAGACTCGTTTATCAAAGCTCCTATACCATGTTGAATTGGTGATCGAACTCCATCAGAGTTCTATCGCCATATGATTCAACTCGCGGGAAATTCGACAGATCTATCCATGGCACTTGTAAAAAAGCTGTGGAAGTCGAGATTGCCCAAATCTATCGAAGTTGCATTGATAGCAGTTGATAGCAAAGATCACATCGAACAAATGCGGATTGCCGATAGATTGTGGGAGTGTACACACGGTGAGGGAATATCCGAAGTGCACGCTAGAGCTTCAGTGCCACAGGATTCTCTGGCCAATATACTTCGTCGTGAAGTTAACGAGCTAAAAGATATGGTGAAGAAGATGACATTCAATTCCAACCAGGGACCTCGCAACCGCGGGCGGAGTGTTTCCAGGACAAAACAGAGCATCCGACAAAGAACCCCATCTAACGTAAGGAAGCACCCTTTTGTTGGTATCATTTCCGTTTCGGAAATGCCGCCAATAGATGCTTGGAACCCTGTAATTTTACAGCGTCGCAAGCAGCTAATGAAGCGCGGAACAAAAAAAACTAAGTGGCTCACGGGAGGTGGCGGATCTCCCAAGGGCAAACAATAGTTTTTCCTCCACGTCTATTTATAAATGATGAAGTAACTTCATTCACATTCCTAATAGACACGGGAGCTGATGTATCCGTCATACCAGTTAGTTTGGTCGGAAAAGCATACAAACCAACAGACATGGTACTGCAAGCAGCCAATGGTAGTACTATCGCGACATATGGTACGAAGCTGTTTCAGTTAAGTCTCGGTTTAAAAAGACTTTTCAGCCATGTTTTTATAATTGCGTCCGTTAATCGACCTATCATAGGTGCGGACTTTTTGTTCAAAAATAATATAATGGTGGATCTTAGAAGACGTAGATTACTCGATTCGGTCACTCAATTAACGACCAAAGGCACATTGGCACAACTAGATACACCATCTCCGAAACATTTTTTGGTAGAAGCTGGGGAGTTTGGAAAGGTTTTGCACCAATTTCCTTCGTTGGTAGAGCCCCCAGACTATAAGAAACCGGTAAACCATAATGTTTTGCATTACATAGAGACAAAAGGGCCACTGCCATTTGCAAAACCACGTCGCCTTGATCCAGAGAAACATAAAATTGCCTTAGCAGAATTCCAACAAATGATAAACCTTGGAATATGTCGTCCATCTTCCTCACCAGGATCCTCCCCCTTGCATATGGTACCAAAAGGAGACCAAGATTGGCGACCATGCGGCGACTACCGTCGGCTAAATGCAATCACAACGCCAGATAGATACCCCATTCCTCATATACAGGATTTCACTATGAATTTACACGGGTGCAAGTATTTTTCAAAATTAGACCTGATAAGGGCGTATCACATGATTCCAATAGCAGAGGAAGATGTACACAAGACAGCTATCACAACACCTTTCGGAATGTTCGAATTCTTAAGAATGCCTTTCGGCCTTAGAAATGCAGGTCAAACATTCCAAAGGTTTATGAATAGTCTATTCAACGGTTTTGATTTCGTTTTCGTCTACATTGACGACATTTTAATCGCTAGTCCGACAAAGGAACTTCACCTTGAACACTTACAAAGGGTATTCAATCGGCTAGCAGAATACGACATAAAAATCAAACCAACTAAGTGTGCGCTAGGACTTTCTACTATCGATTTTCTAGGGCATACAATCTCAGATAAAGGAATTACCCCATGCTCAAAGAAGGTAGAGGCGATACAATCATTTCCAACACCGCATTCGTTAAAACAATTGCAACGATTTGTTGGAATGATAAACTATTATCACCGTTTTCTGCCATGGCTTTCCGATGCGCTGAGACCCTTGCACAAACTTATTGCTGAACATGGTAGTAAGAAAAATAAAAAACATTCGAGTGGTCGGAGGAATGTGACAAAGCAGTTCGTCAGGTCAAGTCTGATCTAGTTCACGCTACGATACTGTCACACCCAAAAACCGACGCACAATACTCATTAACTACAGACGCGTCCAATTACGCTGTAGGAGCCGTACTACAACAACATTACCAAGGGAAGTGTCAACCGTTGGCATTTTTTCCAAACTAATATCTCCGACAGAACAAAAATACTCCACGTTCGACAGAGAGCTGTTAGCAATAGTCCTCAGTATAAAAAATTTTAGACATTTTTTAGAGGGAAGGTCATTTGTCATCTACACCGACCATAAACCACTCACGACAGCATTGACTTCGAAAGCTGAGAAGTCACCGCGACAAAATCGACACCTTGATTTTATTTCTCAATTCTCAAGTGATATACGGTACATAAGAGGAGACAGTAATGTGGTCGCTGATGCTCTCTCGCGTTTAGGAGAAGCAGATGCCATAGAAGACATAAACTATCAAGTTTTCTCCGACCATCAACGCTCTGATGAGCAATTGCAAAACTTATTAAACAACGAGAAATGTCATGACTCAAAATACACGCTTGAAAAAATAAAACTTGGAGAAGCAGATTTGGTATTCGAGTCTTCGACAGGAAAAAACCGGCTCTACGTTCCCATGTCGTTACGAAAGGAAATTTTCGACGGCATTCACAACATTGCCCATCCAGGGATTAGAGCGTCGCGAAAAATGATTTCGGAGAGATATTTTTGGCCAGCGATGAACAGTGTCGTAGCAAACTGGGTTAAGGCTTGTCTGGGGTGCCAGAAAGCAAAAGTAATCCGTCACACAAAATCCCCGATAGAATCATTTGCAGTGCCAAAGGTAGGTTCGACCATATCCATATAGATATCGTCGGCCCCTTACCTTCGTCCGAAGACAAATCATACCTCTTAACGGTCGTGGATCGATTCACAAGGTGGCCAGAAGCCTACCCATTGTCAGACATATCAGCGATCACCGTGGCAAAAACTTTCGTAGAGCAATACGTATCCCGTTTTGGTTGCCCATTGAGAATCACCACAGATAGAGGTCGCCAGTTTACGTCAAGGTTGTTTACCGAAATGACTAAACTATTGGGCACACACCAGATACAAACAACAGCGTACCATCCGCAAGCTAACGGAATGGTTGAACGTTTTCACCGACAGTTGAAGGACGCGTTAAAAGCTTGTGGGGACACTATCAGGTGGACACAACGGTTGCCATTAATCCTACTCGGTATTAGGATAGCATATAAAGAGGAAATCAAAGGTTCTCCCGCAGAGATGGTATATGGCCAAAGTCTGAGACTGCCAGCCGAAGTATTTGTACCATCTAAACCCAATTCCACTGACGATTTCCCCGATTTTATTGTGGACCTAAAAAAGCGTTTAAGTGCGTAGAACCAATACCACCAAAACACCAAAGTTCATCGTCCTGCTATTTGCCCAACGCCCTAAATAATTGCAAAAATGTTTTCATTCGGGTTGACAAGGTGAAAACAGGGCTCCAAGCGCCTTACGAAGGACCTTATCCAATCATAAGAAGGTGCAGAAAATTTTTGTTATAAAAAGAACGACAAAAATGAGTCGATTTCTGTCGATCGACTCAAACCAGCTTTTGATTCCGCACCCGAGACAAAGATCATTCCTCTGGAGCCTTCCACCACAGCCAAACCAAACAAACATGTTCGTTTTCGATGACGTATCAGTGCACAAAGCATGCATACGGCATCCCAAACGGATC
Source organism: Anopheles arabiensis (assembly GCF_016920715.1). Classification (NCBI taxonomy): domain Eukaryota; kingdom Metazoa; phylum Arthropoda; class Insecta; order Diptera; family Culicidae; genus Anopheles; species Anopheles arabiensis. The sequence goes on from NW_024412160.1 coordinate 81,990, forward strand.
GCGACTCCGTCACTGGCGGGGGTTCTGTGGTGATCAGCGCCACCTACATGTGAAACACCATGCGTCAGAGCTTTAGAGCTTTAGCTTTAGGTTAAGAGCTTTAGATTAGCGCAGGCGTAAGTAGTACAGGTGTAGGTATAATATGAGTGTCAAGGAATGAGAGCCTAGACAAGCGAGTTAGGCTAGTTAAGAAAGTCAGGAGAAAGGGATCGCTCTCTTTGTGCTAGACCGCCAGGCTGAACGGACGCGAGTTAATAAAATAATAGTAATTTCCTCCGTATCGACACTGGAATATTACACCATCTTGCACTTTTGAATGGCCTTGAAATTTGATGTTGAATTTTGTTGCCATCTATTATCGTTGTTACGGCCATGTTTCATCCAAATGAAGTCATCTTGCACTATTTGAATGGCCTTGAAATTTGATGTTGAGTTTTGTTGCCATCTATTATCGTTGTTACGGCCATGTTTCATTCAAATGAAGCCATCTTTCACTATTTCAATGGCCTTGAAATTTGATGTTGAGTTTTGTTGTCATCTATTATCGTTGTTACGGCCATGTTTCATCCAAATGAAGCCATCTTGCACTATTTCAATGGCCTTGAAATTTGATGTTGAGTTTTGTTGCCATCTATTATCGTTGTTACGGCCATGTTTCATCCAAATGAAGCCATCTTGCACTATTTTAATGGCCTTGAAATTAGATGTTGAGATCCGTTGTCATTTATTCATTTATCTCTTTGGCTTTATCGATATTTATACGCTTTCTTTTATCCTCGTTTGATTCGTGTGTACCAATTATCACACCAAAGAACGGCCCTGCTTGGTCTGACCGCCACCTTAAAAAACTTAAAAGAGCTAAGGAAGCTGCATTAATAAAATATACGAAGTACCGATCACCTGTTAATAAAAGCATATTAAACGAAACAACTCGCTTATACCGTAGTTACAATAAAATACGCTACGGTGGCTACTTGTCTCGGTTGGAGAAGAATTTCATCAAAAGGCCCAAAGCTCTCTGGAGTTTTCGTAAGAAACACAATAGTACAAATGTGACACCTAAATCGATTTACCACAATGACCGAGCTGGTTCAACTGCTTCAGATATTTGTGATATAATTGCGTGTAGATTCGAGGAGGCATACACAATCTCAACTACTGACGACAATATTATCACCAACGCTTTGATTAATACTCCTAATGATGTCATCGACCTTAATTTAACTAATATATCGCAAGAATCTGTTCTAAATGTGCTCAAAGCAGTCAAACCCAAAGCTAGTCCTGGCCCAGATGGTATTCCTACCATCATTCTCAGCCGATGCTGTGAGTCCATTGCGCCGATCTTCACCAAAATTTTTAATTTTTCGCTGCAACAAGGAGAATTCCCTCTATTTGAAGAGTTCATGGATTGTCCCCATATTTAAAAAGGTGACAAGGAACATGCAGCCAACTATAGAGGCATAACATCACTCAGTGCTGGAGCCAAAGTTTTTGAGAAAGTGATCCAAACAAGTTTACTCACGGCTTCATATCACTATATTAGCCCTCAACAACACGGTTTCGTTCCAAAGCGGTCGACGATTACTAACCTTGTTGACTTTACATCACAATGTCTCCGTAACATGGATAGCAGGATGCAAACAGATGCAGTTTATATGGATTTAAAGGCCGCTTTTGATAGCATCGATCACAACATCCTTTTAGCCAAGATGAATAAGTTGGGACTTGGGCGAAATTTCATATGCTGGTTAGAATCGTACCTTGTCAATCGATCGTATGCTGTATCTTTCTCACGGTGCCATTCAAGGTCTTTCATTGCATCATCTGGTGTGCCACAAGGTAGCAACCTGGGTCCACTACTGTTCGTACTGTTCATCAACGACCTATCGTATGTAGTACCAGCAGTGAATCATTTAATGTATGCAGATGACATTAAAATCTACATGACGATAAAAATGACACAGACCACTCCGAGCTACAACAATACCTTCTCGATTTTCACCAATGGTGCAATCGAAACCGCCTGAGCCTCTGCATTGAAAAATGCCGAGTCATTTCATTCACACGAGCACGAGAAATTAAGAACACCAGCTACACAGTAAACGGTTTACCAATAGAACGCACTAATGCTATGAAGGATCTCGGAGTCATACTGGATTCAAAGCTGTCATTTGACCAGCAAACAGAGGAGGTGATTAGCCGAGGTAATCAATTGCTTGGCATGTTGTTTCGGATAACAAGAGATTTCAAAGACCCAGTCTGCATCAAAGCGTTATACTGTGGTATTATCCGCCCGGTACTCGAATACGCCTGTGTCGTCTGGAAGCCCTCAACCCAAAGACTTTCTGAGAGAATGGAATCGATACAGCGTCGCATATCCCGATACGCAACACGCTTGTTACCTTGACCACCTGGCAGTCAGTTACCACCTTATGAAACGCGACTTCTACTCCTCGGATGTCCTTGAAGTTTGATGTTGAGTTTTGTTGCCATCTATTAACGTGACTATCGCCATGTTTCATCCAAATGAAGCCATCTTGCACTATTTGAATGGCCTTGAAATTTGATGTTGAGTTTTGTTGCCATCTATTATCGTTGTTACGGCCATGTTTCATCCAAATGAAGCCATCTTTCACTATTTGAATGGCCTTGAAATTTGATGTTGAGTTTTGTTGCCATCTATTATCGTTGTTACGGCCATGTTTCATCCAAATGAAGCCATCTTGCACTATTTCAATGGCCTTGAAATTTGATGTTGAGTTTTGTTGCCATCTATTATCGTTGTTACGGCCATGTTTCATCCAAATGAAGCCATCTTGCACTATTTCAATGGCCTTGAAATTTGATGTTGAATTTTGTTGCCATCTATTATCGTTGTTACGGCCATGTTTCATCCAAATGAAGCCATCTTGCACTATTTCAATGGCCTTGAAATTTGATGTTGAGTTTTGTTGCCATCTATTATCGTTGTAACGGCCATGTTTCATCCAAATGAAGCCATCTTTCACTATTTCAATGGCGTTAAAATTTGATGTTGAGTTTGTTGCCATCTATTATCGTTGTTACGGCCATGTTTCATCCAAATGAAGCCATCTTGCACTATTTCAATGGCCTTGAAATTTGATGTTGAGTTTTTGCCATCTATTATCGTTGTTACGGCCATGTTTCATCCAAATGAAGCCATCTTGCACTATTTGAATGGCCTTGAAATTTGATGTTGAGTGTTGTTGCCATCTATTATCAATGTTATGGCCATGTTTCATCCAAATGAAGCCATCTTGCACTATTTGAATGGCCTTGAAATTTGATGTTGCGTTTTGTTGCCATCCAATATCGTTGTTACGGCCATGTTTCATCCAAATGAAGACATCTTGCACTATTTGAATGGCCTTGAAATTTGATGTTGAATTTTGTTGCCATCTATTATCGTTGTTACGGCCATTTTTCATCCAAATGAGCCATCTTGCACTATTCCAATGTCCTTGAATCTAGATGTTTAGTTTTGTTGCCATCTATTATCGTTGTTACGGCCATGTTTCATCCAAATGAAGCCATCTTGCACTATTTGAATGGCCTTGAAATTTGATGTTGAGTTTTGTTGCCATCTATTATCGTTGTTACGGCCATGTTTCATCCAAATGAAGCCATCTTGCACTATTTGAATGGCCTTGAAATTCGATGTTGAGTTTTGTTGCCATCTAATATCGTGATTATGGCCATGTTTCATCCAAATGAAGCCATCTTGCACTATTTCAATGGCCTTGAAATTTGATGTTGAATTTTGTTGCCATCTATTATCGTTGTAACGGCCATGTTTCATCCAAATGAAGCCATCTTGCACTATTTGAATGGCCTTGAAATTTGATGTTGAGTTTTGTTGCCATCTATTATCGTTGTTACGGCCATGTTTCATCCAAATGAAGCCATTTTACACTATTTCAATGGCCTTGAAATTTGATGTTGAGTTTTGTTGCCATCTATTATCGTTGTTACGGCCATGTTTCATCCAAATGAAGCCATCTTGCACTATTTGAATGGCCTTGAAATTTGATGTTGAGTTTTGTTGCCATCTATTATCGTTGTTACGGCCATGTTTCATCCAAATGAAGCCATTTTACACTATTTCAATGGCCTTGAAATTTGATGTTGAGTTTTGTTGCCATCTATTATCGTTGTTACGGCCATGTTTCATCCAAATGAAGCCATCTTGCACTATTTGAATGGCCTTGAAATTTGATGTTGAGTTTTGTTGCCATCTATTATCGTTGTTACGGCCATGTTTCATCCAAATGAAGCCATCTTGCACTATTTGAATGGCCTTGAAATTAGATGTTGAGTTTTGTTGCCATCTATTATCGTTGTTACGGCCATGTTTCATCCAAATGAAGCCATCTTGCACTATTTCAATGGCCTTGAAATTGATGTTGAGTTTTGTTGCCATCTAATATCGTGATTATGGCCATGTTTCATCCAAATGAAGCCATCTTGCACTATTTCAATGGCCTTGAAATTTGATGATGAATTTTGTTGCCATCTATTATCGTTGTTACGGCCATGTTTCATCCAAATAAAGCCATCTTGCACTATTTAAATGGCCTTGAAATTCGATGTTGAGTTTTGTTGCCATCTAATATCGTGATTATGGCCATGTTTCATCCAAATGAAGCCATCTTGCACTATTTCAATGGCCTTGAAATTTGATGTTGAATTTTGTTGCCATCTATTATCGTTGTTACGGCCATGTTTCATCCAAATGAAGCCATCTTGCACTATTTCAATGGCCTTGAAATTTGATGTTGAGTTTTGTTGCCATCTATTATCGTTGTTACGGCCATGTTTCATCCAAATGAAGCCATCTTGCACTATTTCAATGGCCTTGAAATTTGATGTTGAGTTTTGTTGCCATCTATTATCGTTGTTACGGCCATGTTTCATCCAAATGAAGCCATCTTGCACTATTTGAATGGCCTTGAAATTGATTATGGCCATGTTTCATCCAAATGAAGCCATCTTGCACTATTTCAATGGCCTTGAAATTTGATTTTGAATTTTGTTGCCATCTATTATCGTTGTAACGGCCATGTTTCATCCAAATGAAGCCATCTTGCACTATTTGAATGGCCTTGAAATTTGATGTTGAGTTTTGTTGCCATCTATTATCGTTGTTACGGCCATGTTTCATCCAAATGAAGCTGTTTTACACTATTTCAATGGCCTTGAAATTTGATGTTGAGTTTTGTTGCCATCTATTATCGTTGTTACGGCCATGTTTCATCCAAATGAAGCCATCTTGCACTATTTGAATGGCCTTGAAATTTGATGTTGAGTTTTGTTGCCATCTATTATCGTTGTTACGGCCATGTTTCATCCAAATGAAGCCATTTTACACTATTTCAATGGCCTTGAAATTTGATGTTGAGTTTTGTTGCCATCTATTATCGTTGTTACGGCCATGTTTCATCCAAATGAAGCCATCTTGCACTATTTGAATGGCCTTGAAATTTGATGTTGAGTTTTGTTGCCATCTATTATCGTTGTTACGGCCATGTTTCATCCAAATGAAGCCATCTTGCACTATTTGAATGGCCTTGAAATTTGATGTTGAGTTTTGTTGCCATCTATTATCGTTGTTACGGCCATGTTTCATCCAAATGAAGCCATCTTGCACTATTTCAATGGCCTTGAAATTAGATGTTGAGTTTTGTTGCCATCTAATATCGTGATTATGGCCATGTTTCATCCAAATGAAGCCATCTTGCACTATTTCAATGGCCTTGAAATTTGATGATGAATGTTGTCGCCATCTATTATCGTTGTTACGGCCATGTTTCATCCAAATGAAGCCATCTTGCACTATTTAAATGGCCTTGAAATTCGATGTTGAGTTTTGTTGCCATCTAATATCGTGATTATGGCCATGTTTCATCCAAATGAAGCCATCTTGCACTATTTCAATGGCCTTGAAATTTGATGTTGAATTTTGTTGCCATCTATTATCGTTGTTACGGCCATGTTTCATCCAAATGAAGCCATCTTGCACTATTTCAATGGCCTTGAAATTTGATGTTGAGTTTTGTTGCCATCTATTATCGTTGTTACGGCCATGTTTCATCCAAATGAAGCCATCTTGCACTATTTCAATGGCCTTGAAATTTGATGTTGAGTTTTGTTGCCATCTATTATCGTTGTTACGGCCATGTTTCATCCAAATGAAGCCATCTTGCACTATTTGAATGGCCTTGAAATTTGATGTTGAGTTTTGTTGCCATCTATTATCGTTGTTACGGCCATGTTTTATCCAAATGAAGCCATCTTGCACTATTTGAATGGCCTTGAAATTTGATGTTGAGTTTTGTTGCCTTCTAATATCGTGATTATGGTCATGTTTCATCCAAATGAAGCCATCTTGCACTATTTGAATGGCCTTGAAATTTGATGTTGAATTTTGTTGCCATCTATTATCGTTGTTACGGCCATGTTTCATCCAAATGAAGCCATCTTTCACTATTTGAATGGCCTTGAAATTTGATGTTGAGTTTTGTTGCCATCTATTATCGTTGTTACGGCCATGTTTCATCCAAATGAAGCCATCTTGCACTATTTCAATGGCCTTGAAATTTGATGTTGAATTTTGTTGCCATCTATTATCGTTGTTACGGCCATGTTTCATCCAAATGAAGCCATCTTGCACTATTTCAATGGCCTTGAAATTTGATGTTGAGTTTTGTTGCCATCTATTATCGTTGTTACGGCCATGTTTCATCCAAATGAAGCCATCTTGCACTATTTCAAATGGCCTTGAAATTCGATGTTGAATTTTGTTGCCATCTATTATCGTTGTTACGGCCATGTTTCATCCAAATGAAGCTATCTTGCACTATTTCAATGGCCTTGAAATTATATGTTGAGTTTTGTTGCCATCTATTATCGTTGTCACGGCCATGTTTCATCCAAGTGAAGCCATCTTGCACTATTTCAATGGCCTTGAAATTTGATGTTGAGTTTTGTTGCCATCTAATATCGTGATTATGGCCATGTTTCATCCAAATGAAGCCATCTTGCACTATTTCAATGGCCTTGAAATTTGATGTTGAGTTTTGTTGCCATCTATTATCGTTGTTACGGCCATGTTTCATCCAAATGAAGCCATCTTGCACTATTTCAATGGCCTTGAAATTTGATGTTGAATGTTGTTGCCATCTATTATCGTTGTTACGGCCATGTTTCATCCAAATGAAGGCATCTTGCACTATTTCAATGGCCTTGAAATTTGATGTTGAATTTTGTTGCCATCTATTATCGTTGTTACGGCCATGTTTCATCCAAATGAAGCTATCTTGCACTATTTCAATGGCCTTGAAATTTGATGTTGAGTTTTGTTGCCATCTATTATCGTTGTTACGGCCATGTTTCATCCAAATGAAGCCATCTTGCACTATTTCAATGGCCTTGAAATTTGATGTTGAGTTTTGTTGCCATCTATTATCGTTGTTACGGCCATGTTTCATCCAAATGAAGCCATCTTGCACTATTTCAATGGCCTTGAAATTCGATGTTGAGTTTTGTTGCCATCTAATATCGTTGTTACGGCCATGTTTCATCCAAATGAAGCCATCTTGCACTAATTCAATGGCCTTGAAATTTGATGTTGAGTTTTGTTGCCATCTATTATCGTTGTTACGGCCATGTTTCATCCAAATGAAGCCATCTTGCACTATTTGAATGGCCTTGAAATTTGATGTTGAGTTTTGTTGCCATCTATTATCGTTGTTACGGCCATGTTTCATCCAAATGAAGCCATCTTGCACTATTTCAATGGACTTGAAATTTGATGTTGAGTTTTGTTGCCATCTATTATCGTTGTTACGGCCATGTTTCATCCAAATGAAGCCATCTTGCACTATTTGAATGGCCTTGAAATTTGATGTTGAATTTTGTTGCCATCTATTATCGTTGTTACGGCCATGTTTCATCCAAATGAAGCCATCTTGCACTATTTCAATGGCCTTGAAATTTGATGTTGAGTTTTGTTGCCATCTATTATCGTTGTTACGGCCATGTTTCATCCAAATGAAGCCATCTTGCACTATTTGAATGGCCTTGAAATTTGATGTTGAATTTTGTTGCCATCTATTATCGTTGTTACGGCCATGTTTCATCCAAATGAAGCCATCTTGCACTATTTGAATGGCCTTGAAATTTGATGTTGAGTTTTGTTGCCATCTATTATCGTTGTTACGGCCATGTTTCATCCAAATGAAGCCATCTTGCACTATTTGAATGGCCTTGAAATTTGATGTTGAGTTTTGTTGCCATCTATTATCGTTGTTACGGCCATGTTTCATCCAAATGAAGCCATCTTGCACTATTTCAATGGCCTTGAAATTTGATGTTGAGTTTTGTTGCCATCTAATATCGTTGTTACGGCCATGTTTCATCCAAATGAAGCCATCTTGCACTATTTCAATGGCCTTGAAATTTGATGTTGAGTTTTGTTGCCATCTATTATCGTTGTTACGGCCATGTTTCATCCAAATGAAGCCATCTTGCACTATTTGAATGGCCTTGAAATTTGATGTTTAGTTTTGTTGCCATCTATTATCGTTGTTACGGCCATGTTTCATCCAAATGAAGCCATCTTGCACTATTTCAATGGCCTTGAAATTTGATGTTGAGTTTTGTTGCCATCTAATATCGTTGTTACGGCCATGTTTCATCCAAATGAAGCCATCTTGCACTATTTGAATGGCCTTGAAATTTGATGTTGAGTTTTGTTGCCATCTATTATCGTTGTTACGGCCATGTTTCATCCAAATGAAGCCATCTTGCACTATTTCAATGGCCTTGAAATTTGATGTTGAGTTTTGTTGCCATCTATTATCGTTGTTACGGCCATGTTTCATCCAAATGAAGCCATCTTTCACTATTTGATAGGCCTTGAAATTTGATGTTGAATTTTGTTGCCATCTATTATCGTTGTTACGGCCATGTTTCATCCAAATGAAGCCATCTTGCACTATTTCAATGGCCTTGAAATTTGATGTTGAGTTTTGTTGCCATCTATTATCGTTGTTACGGCCATGTTTCATCCAAATGAAGCCATCTTTCACTATTTGAATGGCCTTGAAATTTGATGTTGAGTTTTGTTGCCATCTATTATCGTTGTTACGGCCATGTTTCATCCAAATGAAGCCATCTTGCACTATTTCAATGGCCTTGAAATTTGATGTTGAGTTTTGTTGCCATCTAATATCGTGATTATGGCCATGTTTCATCCAAATGAAGCCATCTTGCACTATTTCAATGGCCTTGAAATTTGATGTTGAATTTTGTTGCCATCTATTATCGTTGTTACGGCCATGTTTCATCCAAATGAAGCCATCTTGCACTATTTCAATGGCCTTGAAATTTGATGTTGAGTTTTGTTGCCATCTAATATCGTTGTTACGGCCATGTTTCATCCAAATGAAGCCATCTTGCACTATTTCAATGGCCTTGAAATTTGATGTTGAGTTTTGTTGCCATCTATTATCGTTGTTACGGCCATGTTTCATCCAAATGAAGCCATCTTGCACTATTTGAATGGCCTTGAAATTTGATGTTTAGTTTTGTTGCCATCTATTATCGTTGTTACGGCCATGTTTCATCCAAATGAAGCCATCTTGCACTATTTCAATGGCCTTGAAATTTGATGTTGAGTTTTGTTGCCATCTGATTATCGTGATTATCGCCATGTTCCATCCAAATGAAACCATCTTGCACTATTTCAATGGCCTTGAAATTTGATGTTGAGTTTTTTGCCATCTATTATCGTTGTTACGGCCATGTTTCATCCAAATGAAGCCATCTTGCACTATTTCAATGGCCTTGAAATTTGATGTTGAGTTTTGTTGCCATCTAATATCGTGATTATGGCCATGTTTCATCCAAATGAAGCCATCTTGCACTATTTCAATGGCCTTGAAATTTGATGATGAATGTTGTCGTCATCTATTATCGTTGTTACGGCCATGTTTCATCCAAATGAAGCCATCTTGCACTATTTAAATGGCCTTGAAATTTGATGTTGAGTTTTGTTGCCATCTATTATCGTTGTTACGGCCATGTTTCATCCAAATGAAGCCATCTTGCACTATTTCAATGGCCTTGAAATTTGATGTTGAATTTTGTTGCCATCTATTATCGTTGTTACGGCCATGTTTCATCCAAATGAAGCCATCTTTCACTATTTCAATGGCCTTGAAATTTGATGTTGAGTTTTGTTGCCATCTATTATCATTGTTACGGCTATTTTTTATCCAAATGAAGCCATCTTGCACTATTTCAATGGCCTTGAAATTTGATGTTGAGTTTTGTTGCCATCTATTATCGTTGTTACGGCCATGTTTCATCCAAATGAAGCCATCTTGCACTATTTGAATGGCCTTGAAATTTGATGTTGAGTTTTGTTGCCATCTATTATCGTTGTTACGGCCATGTTTCATCCAAATGAAGCCATCTTGCACTATTTCAATGGCCTTGAAATTTGATGTTGAGTTTTGTTGCCATCTAATATCGTGATTATGGCCATGTTTCATCCAAATGAAGCCATCTTGCACTATTTGAATGGCCTTGAAATTTGATGTTGAATTTTGTTGCCATCTATTATCGTTGTTACGGCCATGTTTCATCCAAATGAAGCCATCTTGCACTATTTCAATGGCCTTGAAATTTGATGTTGAGTTTTGTTGCCATCTATTATCGTTGTTACGGCCATGTTTCATCCAAATGAAGCCATCTTGCACTATTTCAATGGCCTTGAAATTTGATGTTGAATTTTGTTGCCATCTATTATCGTTGTTACGGCCATGTTTCATCCAAATGAAGCCATCTTGCACTATTTCAATGGCCTTGAAATTTGATGTTGAGTTTTGTTGCCATCTATTATCGTTGTTACGGCCATGTTTCATCCAAATGAAGCCATCTTGCACTAATTCAATGGCCTTGAAATTTGATGTTGAATTTTGTTGCCATCTATTATCGTTGTTACGGCCATGTTTCATCCAAATGAAGCCATCTTGCACTATTAGAACGGCCTTGAAATTTGATGTTGAATTTTGTTCCCATCTATTATCGTTGTTACAGCCATGTTTCATCCAAATGAAGCCATCTTGCACTATTTCAATGGCCTTGAAATTATATGTTGAGTTTTTTTGCCATCTATTATCGTTGTTACGGCCATGTTTCATCCAAATGAAGCCATCTTGCACTATTTCAATGGCCTTGAAATTTGATGTTGAGTTTTGTTGCCATCTGATATCGTGATTATGGCCATGTTTCATCCAAATGAAGCCATCTTGCACTATTTCAATGGCCTTGAAATTTGATGTTGAGTTTTGTTGCCATCTATTATCGTTGTTACGGCCATGTTTCATCCAAATGAAGCCATCTTGCACTATTTCAATGGCCTTGAAATTTGATGTTGAATTTTGTTGCCATCTATTATCGTTGTTACGGCCATGTTTCATCCAAATGAAGCCATCTTGCACTATTTGAATGGCCTTGAAATTTGATGTTGAATTTTGTTGCCATCTATTATCGTTGTTACGGCCATGTTTCATCCAAATGAAGCCATCTTGCACTATTTCAATGGCCTTGAAATTTGATGTTGAGTTTTGTTGCCATCTATTATCGTTGTTACGGCCATGTTTCATCCAAATGAAGCTATCTTGCACTATTTCAATGGCCTTGAAATTTGATGTTGAGTTTTGTTGCCATCTATTATCGTTGTTACGGCCATGTTTCATCCAAATGAAGCCATCTTGCACTATTTCAATGGCCTTGAAATTTGATGTTGAGTTTTGTTGCCATCTAATATCGTGATTATGGCCATGTTTCATCCAAATGAAGCCATCTTGCACTATTTCAATGGCCTTGAAATTTGATGTTGAGTTTTGTTGCCATCTATTTTCGTTGTTACGGCCATGTTTCATCCAAATGAAGCCATCTTGCACTATTTGAATGGCCTTGAAATTTGATGTTGAGTTTTGTTGCCATCTATTATCGTTGTTACGGCCATGTTTCATCCAAATGAAGCCATCTTGCACTATTTCAATGGCCTTGAAATTTGATGTTGAGTTTTGTTGCCATCTATTATCGTTGTTACGGCCATGTTTCATCCAAATGAAGCCATCTTGCACTATTTCAATGGCCTTGAAATTATATGTTGAGTTTTGTTGTCATCTATTATCGTTGTTACGGCCATGTTTCATCCAAATGAAGCCATCTTGCACTATTTGAATGGCCTTGAAATTTGATGTTGAATTTTGTTGCCATCTATTATCGTTGTTACGGCCATGTTTCATCCAAATGAAGCCATCTTGCACTATTTAAATGGCCTTGAAATTTGATGTTGAGTTTTGTTGCCATCTATTATCGTTGTTACGGCCATGTTTCATAAAAATGATTTCTTTCACTTTGAATGGCCTTGAAATTTGATGTTGAGTTTTGTTGCCATCTATTATCGTTGTTACGGCCATGTTTCATCCAAATGAAGCCATCTTGCACTATTTGAATGGACTTGAAATTTGATGTTGAATTTTGTTGCCATCTATTATCGTTGTTACGGCCATGTTTCATTAAAATGCTTTCTTTCACTATTTCAATGGCCTTGAAATTTGATGTTGAGTTTTGTTGCCATCTATTATCGTTGTTACGGCCATGTTTCATCAAAATGAAGCCATCTTGCACTATTTAAATGGCCTTGAAATTTGATGTTGAGTTTTGTTGTCATCTATTATCGTTGTTACGGCCATGTTTCATAAAAAATGATTTCTTTCACTTTTGAATGGCCTTGAAATTATATGTTGAGTTTTGTTGTCATCTATTATCGTTGTTACGGCCATGTTTCATCCAAATGAAGCCATCTTGCACTATTTGAATGGACTTGAAATTTGATGTTGAATTTTGTTGCCATCTATTATCGTTGTTACGGCCATGTTTCATAAAAATGCTTTCTTTCACTATTTCAATGGCCTTGAAATTTGATGTTGAGTTTTGTTGCCATCTATTATCGTTGTTACGGCCATGTTTCATCCAAATGAAGCCATCTTGCACTATTTGAATGGACTTGAAATTTGATGTTGAATTTTGTTGCCATCTATTATCGTTGTTACGGAATGGCCTTGAAATTTGATGTTGAGTTTTGATGCCATCTATTATCGTTGTTACGGCCATGTTTCATCCAAATGAAGCCATCTTGCACTATTTGAATGGACTTGAAATTTGATGTTGAATTTTGTTGCCATCTATTATCGTTGTTACGGCCATGTTTCATAAAAATGCTTTCTTTCACTATTTCAATGGCCTTGAAATTTGATGTTGAGTTTTGTTGCCATCTATTATCGTTGTTACGGCCATGTTTCATCCAAATGAAGCCATCTTGCACTATTTAAATAGCCTTAAAATTTGATGTTGAGTTTTGTTGTCATCTATTATCGTTGTTACGGCCATGTTTCATAAAAAATGATTTCTTTCACTTTTGAATGGCCTTGAAATTATATGTTGAGTTTTGTTGTCATCTATTATCGTTGTTACGGCCATGTTTCATCCAAATGAAGCCATCTTGCACTATTTGAATGGACTTGAAATTTGATGTTGAATTTTGTTGCCATCTATTATCGTTGTTACGGCCATGTTTCATAAAATGCTTTCTTTCACTATTTCAATGGCCTTGAAATTTGATGTTGAGTTTTGTTGCCATCTATTATCGTTGTTACGGCCATGTTCCATCCAAATGAAGCCATCTTGCACTATTTCAATGGCCTTAAAATTTGACGTTGAGTTTTGTTGTCATCTATTATCGTTGTTACGGCCATGTTTCATGTACTATTTCAATGGTCTTGAAATTTGATGTTGATGTTGATCGTTTTTGTTGCCATCTATTATCGTTGTTACGGCCATGTTTCATCCAAATGAAGCCATCTTGCACTATTTGAATGGCCTTGAAATTTGATGTTGAATTTTGTTGCCATCTATTATCGTTGTTACGGCCATGTTTCATAAAAATGCTTTCTTTCACTATTTCAATGGCCTTGAAATTTGATGTTGAGTTTTGTTGCCATCTACTATCGTTGTTACGGCCATGTTTCATCCAAATGAAGCCATCTTGCACTATTTCAATGGCCTTAAAATTTGATGTTGAGTTTTGTTGTCATCTATTATCGTTGTTACGGCCATGTTTCATAAAATGCTTTCTTCACTATTTCAATGGCCTTGAAATTTGATGTTGAGTTTTGTTGCCATCTATTATCGTTGTTACGGCCATGTTTCATCCAAATGAAGCCATCTTGCACTATTTGAATGGACTTGAAATTTGATGTTGAATTTTGTTGCCATCTATTATCGTTGTTACGGCCATGTTTCATCCAAATGAAGCCATCTTGCACTATTTGAATGGCCTTGAAATTTGATGTTGAGTTTTTTGCCATCTATTTTCGTTGTTACGGCCATGTTTCATCCAAATGAAGCCATCTTGCACTATTTGAATGGATCTTGAAATTTGATGTTGAATTTTGTTGCCATCTATTATCGTTGTTACGGCCATGTTTCATCCAAATGAAGCCATCTTGCACTATTTCAATGGCCTTGAAATTTGATGTTGAGTTTTGTTGCCATCTATTATCGTTGTTACGGCCATGTTTCATAAAAATGCCATCTTGCACTATTTCAATGGCCTTGAAATTTGATGTTGAGTTTTGTTGCCATCTATTATCGTTGTTACGGCCATGTTTCATCCAAATGAAGCCATCTTGCACTATTTGAATGGACTTGAAATTTGATGTTGAGTTTTGTTGCCATCTATTTTCGTTGTTACGGCCATGTTTCATCCAAATGAAGCCATCTTGCACTATTTCAATGGTCTTGAAGTTTGATGTTGAGTTTTGTTGCCATCTATTATCGTTGTTACGGCCATGTTTCATCCAAATGAAGCCATCTTGCACTATTTGAATGGTCTTGAAGTTTGATGTTGAGTTTTGTTGCCATCTATTATCGTTGTTACGGCCATGTTTCATCCAAATGAAGCCATCTTGCACTATTTGAATGGACTTGAAATTTGATGTTGAGTTTTGTTGCCATCTATTATCGTTGTTACGGCCATGTTTCATCCAAATGAAGCCATCTTGCACTATTTGAATGGCCTTGAAATTTGATGTTGAGTTTTGTTGCCATCTATTATCGTTGTTACGGCCATGTTTCATCCAAATGAAGCCATCTTGCACTATTTCAATGGTCTTGAAGTTTGATGTTGAGTTTTGTTGCCATCTATTATCGTTGTTACGGCCATGTTTCATCCAAATGAAGCCATCTTGCACTATTTCAATGGCCTTGAAATTTTATGTTGAGTTTTGTTGCCATCTATTTTCGTTGTAACGGCCATGTTTCATCCAAATGAAGCCATCTTGCACTATTTCAATGGCCTTGAAATTTGATATTGAGTTTTGTTGCCATCTATTATCGTTGTTACGGCCATGTTTCATCCCAATGGAGCCATCTTGCACTATTTCAATGGCGGTAAAATTTGATGTTGAATTTTGTTACCATCTATTATCGTTGTTACGGCCATGTTTCATCCAAATGAAGCCATCTTGCACTATTTCAATGGCCTTGAAATTTGATGTTGAGTTTTGTTGCCATCTATTATCGTTGTTACGGCCATGTTTCATCCAAATGAAGCCATCTTGCACTATTTGAATGGACTTGAAATTTGATGTTGAATTTTGTTGCCATCTATTATCGTTGTTACGGCCATGTTTCATCAAAATGAAGCCATCTTGCACTATTTAAATGGCCTTGAAATTTGATGTTGAGTTTTGTTGCCATCTATTATCGTTGTTACGGCCATGTTTCATCCAAATGAAGCCATCTTGCACTATTTCAATGGTCTTGAAATTTGATGTTGAGTTATGTTGCCATCTATTATCGTTGTTACGGCCATGTTTCATCCAAATGAAGCCATCTTGCACTATTTGAATGGTCTTGAAGTTTGATGTTGAGTTTTGTTGCCATCTATTATCGTTGTTACGGCCATGTTTCATCCAAATGAAGCCATCTTGCACTATTTGAATGGACTTGAAATTTGATGTTGAGTTTTGTTGCCATCTATTATCGTTGTTACGGCCATGTTTCATCCAAATGAAGCCATCTTGCACTATTTGAATGGCCTTGAAATTTGATGTTGAGTTTTGTTGCCATCTATTATCGATGTAACGGCCATGTTTCATCCAAATGAATACATCTTGCACTATTTCAATGGTCTTGAAGTTTGATGTTGAGTTTTGTTGCCATCTATTATCGTTGTTACGGCCATGTTTCATCCAAATGAAGCCATCTTGCACTATTTCAATGGCCTTGAAATTTTATGTTAAGTTTTGTTGCCATCTATTTTCGTTGTAACGGCCATGTTTCATCCAAATGAAGCCATCTTGCACTATTTCAATGGCCTTGAAATTTGATGTTGAGTTTTGTTGCCATCTATTATCGTTGTTACGGCCATGTTTCATCCCAATGGAGCCATCTTGCACTATTTCAATGGCGGTAAAATTTGATGTTGAATTTTGTTACCATCTATTATCGTTGTTACGGCCATGTTTCATCCAAATGAAGCCATCTTGCACTATTTCAATGGCCTTGAAATTTGATGTTGAGTTTTGTTGCCATCTATTATCGTTGTAACGGCCATGTTTCATCCAAATGAAGCCATCTTGCACTATTTCAATGGTCTTGAAGTTTGATGTTGAGTTTTGTTGCCATCTATTATCGTTGTTACGGCCATGTTTCATCCAAATGAAGCCATCTTGCACTATTTGAATGGCCTTGAAATTTGATGTTGAGTTTTGTTGCCATCTATTATCGTTGTTACGGCCATGTTTCATCCAAATGAAGCCATCTTGCACTATTTCAATGGCCTTGAAATTTGATGTTGAGTTTTGTTGCCATCTATTATCGTTGTTACGGCCATGTTTCATCCAAATGAAGCCATCTTGCACTATTTCAATGGCCTTGAAATTTGATGTTGAGTTTTGTTGCCATCTATTATCGTTGTTACGGCCATGTTTCATCCAAATGAAGCCATTTTGCACTAATTCATTGGCCTTGAAATTATATGTTGAGTTTTGTTGTCATCTATTATCGTTGTTACGGCCATGTTTCATCCAAATGAAGCCATCTTGCACTATTTGAATGGCCTTGAAATTTGATGTTGAATTTTGTTGCCATCTATTATCGTTGTTACGGCCATGTTTCATCCAAATGAAGCCATCTTGCACTATTTAAATAGCCTTGAAATTTGATGTTGAGTTTTGTTGCCATCTATTATCGTTGTTACGGCCATGTTTCATCCAAATGAAGCCATCTTGCACTATTTCAATGGCCTTGAAATTAGATGTTAAGTTTTGTTGCCATCTATTATCATTGTTACGGCCATGTTTCATCCAAATGAAGCCATCTTGCACTATTGCAATGGCCTTGAGATTTAATGTTGAGTTTTTGTTGCCATCTATTATCGTTCTAACGGCCATGTTTCATCCAAATGAAGCCATCTTGCACTATTTGAATGGTCTTGAAGTTTGATGTTGAGTTTTGTTGCCATCTATTATCGTTGTTACGGCCATGTTTCATAAAAATGCTTTCTTCACTATTTCAATGGCCTTGAAATTTGATGTTGAGTTTTGTTGCCATCTATTATCGTTGTTACGGCCATGTTTCATCAAAATGAAGCCATCTTGCACTATTTAAATAGCCTTAAAATTTGATGTTGAGTTTTGTTGTCATCTATTATCGTTGTTACGGCCATGTTTCATAAAAATGATTTTCACTTTTGAATGGCCTTGAAATTATATGTTGAGTTTTGTTGTCATCTATTATCGTTGTTACGGCCATGTTTCATCCAAATGAAGCCATCTTGCACTATTTGAATGGCCTTGAAATTTGATGTTGAATTTTGTTGCCATCTATTATCGTTGTTACGGCCATGTTTCATCCAAATGAAGCCATCTTGCACTATTTCATGACCGTAAAATTTGATGTTGAGTTTTGTTGTCATCTATTATCGTTGTTACGGCCATGTTTCATAAAAATGCTTTCTTTCACTATTTCAATGGCCTTGAAATTTGATGTTGAGTTTTGTTGCCATGTATTATCGTTGTTACGGCCATGTTTCATCCAAATGAAGCCATCTTGCACTATTTCAATGGTCTTGAAGTTTGATGTTGAGTTTTGTTGCCATCTATTATCGTTGTTACGGCCATGTTTCATCCAAATGAAGCCATCTTGCACTATTTGAATGGTCTTGAAGTTTGATGTTGAGTTTTGTTGCCATCTATTATCGTTGTTACGGCCATGTTTCATCCAAATGAAGCCATCTTGCACTATTTGAATGGACTTGAAATTTGATGTTGAGTTTTGTTGCCATCTATTTTCGTTGTTACGGCCATGTTTCATCCAAATGAAGCCATCTTGCACTATTTGAATGGCCTTGAAATTTGATGTTGAGTTTTGTTGCCATCTATTATCGTTGTTACGGCCATGTTTCATCCAAATGAAGCCATCTTGCACTATTTGAATGGCCTTGAAATTTGATGTTGAATTTTGATGCCATCTATTATCGTTGTTACGGCCATGTTTCATCCAAATGAAGCCATCTTGCACTATTTAAATAGCCTTAAAATTTGATGTTGAGTTTTGTTGTCATCTATTATCGTTGTTACGGCCATGTTTCATAAAAATGATTTCTTTCACTTTTGAATGGCCTTGAAATTATATGTTGAGTTTTGTTGTCATCTATTATCGTTGTTACGGCCATGTTTCATCCAAATGAAGCCATCTTGCACTATTTGAATGGACTTGAAATTTGATGTTGAATTTTGTTGCCATCTATTATCGTTGTTACGGCCATGTTTCATCCAAATGAAGCCATCTTGCACTATTTCAATGGCCTTGAAATTTGATGTTGAGTTTTGTTGCCATCTATTATCGTTGTTACGGCCATGTTTCATAAAAAATGCTTTCTTTCACTATTTCAATGGCCTTGAAATTTGATGTTGAGTTTTGTTGCCATCTATTATCGTTGTTACGGCCATGTTTCATCCAAATGAAGCCATCTTGCACTATTTGAATGGTCTTGAAGTTTGATGTTGAGTTTTGTTGCCATCTATTATCGTTGTTACGGCCATGTTTCATCCAAATGAAGCCATCTTGCACTATTTGAATGGACTTGAAATTTGATGTTGAGTTTTGTTGCCATCTATTATCGTTGTTACGGCCATGTTTCATCCAAATGAAGCCATCTTGCACTATTTGAATGGCCTTGAAATTTGATGTTGAGTTTTGTTGCCATCTATTATCGTTGTAACGGCCATGTTTCATCCAAATGAAGCCATCTTGCACTATTTCAATGGCCTTGAAATTTGATGTTGAGTTTTGTTGCCATCTATTATCGTTGTTACGGCCATGTTTCATCCCAATGGAGCCATCTTGCACTATTTCAATGGCGGTAAAATTTGATGTTGAATTTTGTTACCATCTATTATCGTTGTTACGGCCATGTTTCATCCAAATGAAGCCATCTTGCACTATTTCAATGGCCTTGAAATTTGATGTTGAGTTTTATTGCCATCTATTATCGTTGTTACGGCCATGTTTCATCCAAATGAAGCCATCTTGCACTATTTGAATGGACTTGAAATTCGATGTTGAATTTTGTTGCCATCTATTATCGTTGTTACGGCCATGTTTCATCCAAAAGAAGCCATCTTGCACTATTTGAATGTCCTTGAAATTTGGTGTTGAGTTTTGTTGCCATCTATTATCGTTGTTACGGCCATGTTTCATCCAAATGAAGCCATCTTGCACTATTTCAATGGTCTTGAAGTTTGATGTTGAGTTTTGTTGCCATCTATTATCGTTGTTACGGCCATGTTTCATCCAAATGAAGCCATCTTGCACTATTTGAATGGTCTTGAAGTTTGATGTTGAGTTTTGTTGCCATCTATTATCGTTGTTACGGCCATGTTTCATCCAAATGAAGCCATCTTGCACTATTTGAATGGACTTGAAATTTGATGTTGAGTTTTGTTGCCATCTATTATCGTTGTTACGGCCATGTTTCATCCAAATGAAGCCATCTTGCACTATTTGAATGGCCTTGAAATTTGATGTTGAGTTTTGTTGCCATCTATTATCGTTGTAACGGCCATGTTTCATCCAAATGAATACATCTTGCACTATTTCAATGGTCTTGAAATTAGATGTTGAGTTTTGTTGCCATCTATTATCGTTGTTACGGCCATGTTTCATCCAAATGAAGCCATCTTGCACTATTTCAATGGCCTTGAAATTTGATGTTGAGTTTTGTTGCCATCTATTTTCGTTGTTAACGGCCATGTTTCATCCAAATGAAGCCATCTTGCACTATTTCAATGGCCTTGAAATTTGATGTTGAGTTTTGTTGCCATCTATTATCGTTGTTACGGCCATGTTTCATCCCAATGGAGCCATCTTGCACTATTTCAATGGCGGTAAAATTTGATGTTGAATTTTGTTACCATCTATTATCGTTGTTACGGCCATGTTTCATCCAAATGAAGCCATCTTGCACTATTTCAATGGCCTTGAAATTTGATGTTGAGTTTTGTTGCCATCTATTATCGTTGTAACGGCCATGTTTCATCCAAATGAAGCCATCTTGCACTATTTCAATGGCCTTGAAGTTTGATGTTGAGTTTTGTTGCCATCTATTATCGTTGTTACGGCCATGTTTCATCCAAATGAAGCCATCTTGCACTATTTCAATGGCCTTGAAATTTTATGTTGAGTTTTGTTGCCATCTATTTTCGTTGTTACGGCCATGTTTCATCCAAATGAAGCCATCTTGCACTATTTCAATGGCCTTGAAATTTGATGTTGAGTTTTGTTGCCATCTATTATCGTTGTTACGGCCATGTTTCATCCAAATGAAGCCATCTTGCACTATTTGAATGGACTTGAAATTTGATGTTGAGTTTTGTTGTCATCTATTATCGTTGTAACGGCCATGTTTCATCCAAATGAAGCCATCTTGCACTATTTCAATGGCCTTGAAATTTGATGTTGAATTTTGTTGCCATCTATTATCGTTGTTACGGCCATGTTTCATCCAAATGAAGCCATCTTGCACTATTTGAATGGACTTGAAATTTGATGTTGAGTTTTGTTGTCGTCTATTATCGTTGTTACGGCCATGTTTCATCCAAATGAAGCCATCTTGCACTATTTCAATGGCCTTGAAATTTGATGTTGAGTTTTGTTGCCATCTATTATTGTTATTACGGCCATGTTTCATAAAAAATGCTTTCTTTCACTATTTGAATGGCCTTGAAATTAGATGTTGAGTTTTGTTGCCATCTATTATCGTTGTTACGGCCATGTTTCATCCAAATGAAGCCATCTTGCACTATTTCAATGGCCTTGAAATTTGATGTTGAGTTTTGTTGCCATCTATTATCGTTGTTACGGCCATGTTTCATCCAAATGAAGCCATCTTGCACTATTTGAATGAACTTAAAATCTGATGTTGAGTTTTGTTGCCATCTATTATCGTTGTTACGGCCATGTTTCATCCAAATGAAGCCATCTTGCACTATTTGAATGTACTTAATATTTTATGTTGAGTTTTTTTGCCATCTATTATCATTGTTACGGCCATGTTTCATCCAAATGAAGCCATCTTGCACTATTTGAATGGCCTTGAAATTTGATGTTGAGTTTTGTTGCCATCTATTATCGTTGTTACGGCCATGTTTCATCCAAATGAAGCCATATTGCACTATTGAATGGACTTGAAATTTGATGTTGAGTTTTTTTGCCATCTATTATCGTTGTTACGGCCATGTTTCATCCAAATGAAGCCATCTTGCACTATTTGAATGGACTTGAAATTTGATGTTGAGTTTTGTTGCCATCTATTATCGTTGTTACGGCCATGTTTCATCCAAATGAAGCCATCTTGCACTATTTGAATGGCCTTGAAATTTGATGTTGAGTTTTGTTGCCATCTATTATCGTTGTTACGGCCATGTTTCATCCAAATGAAGCCATCTTGCACTATTTGAATGGCCCTTGAAATTTGATGTTGAGTTTTGTTGCCATCTATTATCGTTGTTACGGCCATGTTTCGCATCCAAATGAAGCCATCTTGCACTATTTGAATGGCCTTGAAATTTGATGTTGAGTTTTGTTGCCATCTATTATCGTTGTTACGGCCATGTTTCATCCAAATGAAGCCATCTTGCACTATTTCAATGGCCTTGAAATTTGATGTTGAGTTTTGTTGCCATCTATTATCGTTGTTACGGCCATGTTTTATCCAAATGAAGCCATTTTGCACTAATTCATTGGCCTTGAAATTTGATGTTGAGTTTTGTTGCCATCTATTATCGTTGTTACGGCCATGTTTCATCCAAATGAAGCCATATTGCACTGTT
This sequence comes from Anopheles arabiensis, assembly GCF_016920715.1. NCBI lineage: Eukaryota > Metazoa > Arthropoda > Insecta > Diptera > Culicidae > Anopheles > Anopheles arabiensis. The sequence continues at coordinate 104,492 of NW_024412160.1, forward strand.
TCAATGGCCTTGAAATTTGATGTTGAGTTTTGTTGCCATCTATTATCGTTGTTACGACCATGTTTCATCCAAATGAAGCCATCTTGCACTATTTCAATGGTCTTGAAATTAGATGTTGAGTTTTGTTGCCATCTATTATCGTTGTTACGGCCATGTTTCATCCAAATGAAGCTATCTTGCACTATTTCAATGGCCTTGAAATTTGATGTTGAGTTTTTTTTGCCATCGATTATCGTTGTTACGGACATGTTTCATCCAAATGAAGCCATCTTGCACTATTTCAATGGTCTTGAAATTAGATGTTGAGTTTTGTTGCCATCTATTATTGTTATAGCGGCCATGTTTCATCCAAATGAAGCTATCTTGCACTATTTCAATGGCCTTGAAATTAGATTTTGAGTTTTGTTGCCATCTATTATCGTTGTTACGGCCATGTTTCATCCAAATGAAGCTATCTTGCACTATTTCAATGGCCTTGAAATTTGATGTTGAGTTTTTGCCATCTATTATCGTTGTTACGGCCATGTTTCATCCAAATGAAGCTATCTTGCACTATTTCAATGGCCTTGAAATTAGATTTTGAGTTTTGTTGCCATCTATTATCGTTGTTGCGGCCATGTTTCATCCAAATGAAGCCATCTTGCACTATTTCAATGGCCTTGAAATTTGATGTTGAGTTTTTGCCATCTATTATCGTTGTTACGGCCATGTTTCATCCAAAGGCAACCATCTTGCACTATTTCAATGGCCTTGAAATTAGATTTTGAGTTTTGTTGCCATCTATTATCGTTGTTACGGCCATGTTTCATCCAAATGAAGCCATCTTGCACTATGTTAATAGCATTGATATTAGATCTTGATATTTGTTGCCATCTATTTTCGTTGTTAACGGCCATGTTTCATCCAAATGAAGCCATCTTGCACTATTTCAATGACCTTGAAATTTGAAGTTGAATTTTGTTGCCATCTATTATCGTTATTACGGCCATGTTTCATCCAAATGAAGCCATCTTGCACTATTTCAATGGCCTTGAAATTTGATGTTGAGTTTTGTTACCATCTATTATCGTTGTTACGGCCATGTTTCATCCAAATGAAGCCATCTTGCACTATTTGAATGGCCTTGAAATTTGATCTTGAGTTTTGATGCCATCTATTATCGTTGTTACGGCCATGTTTCATCCAAATGAAGCCATCTTGCACTATTTCAATGGCCTTGAAATTAGATCTTGAGTTTTGTTGCCATCTATTTTCGTGATTACGGCCATGTTTCATCCAAATGAAGCCATCTTGCACTATTTCAATGGCCTTGAAATTTGATGTTGAGTTTTGTTGTCATCTATTATCGTTGTTACGGCCATGTTTCATCCAAATGAAGCCATCTTACACTATTTCAATGGCCTTGAAATTTGATGTTGAGTTTTGTTGTCATCTATTATCGTTGTTACGGCCATGTTTCATCCAAATGAAGCCATCTTGCACTATTTTAATGGCATTGATAATAGATCTTGAGTTTTGTTGCCATCTATTATCGTTGTAACGGCCATGCTTCATCCAAATGAAGCTATCTTGCACTATTTCAATGACCTTGAAATTAGAAGTTGAATTTTGTTGCCATCTATTATCGTTATTACGGCCATGTTTCATCCAAATGAAGCCATCTTGCACTATTTGAATGGCCTTGAAATTTGATGTTGAGTTTTGTTGCCATCTATTATCGTTGTTACGGCCATGTTTCATCCAAATGAAGCCATCTTGCACTATTTGAATGGCCTTGAAATTTGATGTTGAGTTTTGTTGCCATCTATTATCGTTGTTACGGCCATGTTTCATCCAAATGAAGCCATCTTGCACTATTTGAATGGCCTTGAAATTTGATGTTGAGTTTTGTTGCCATCTATTATCGTTGTAACGGCCATGTTTCATCCAAATGAAGCCATCTTGCACTATTTCAATGGCCTTGAAATTTGATGTTGAGTTTTGTTGTCATCTATTATCGTTGTTACGGTCAGGCATCATCCAAATGAAGCCATCTTGCACTATTTCAATGCCCTTGAAATTTGATGTTGAGTTTTGTTGCCATCTATTATCGTTGTTACGGCCATGTTTCATCCAAATGAAGCCATCTTGCACTATTTCAATGGCCTTGAAATTTGATGTTGAGTTTTGTTGTCATCTATTATCGTTGTTACGGTCAGGCATCATCCAAATGAAGCCATCTTGCACTATTTCAATGGCCTTGAAATTTGATGTTGAGTTTTGTTGCCATCTATTATCGTTGTTACGGCCATGTTTCATCCAAATGAAGCTATCTTACACTATTTCAATGCCCTTGAAATTTGATGTTGAGTTTTGTTGCCATCTATTTTCGTGATTACGGCCATGTTTCATCCAAAAGGAGCCATCTTGCACTATTTCAATGGCCTTGAAATTTGTTGTTGAGTTTTTTTGCCATCTATTATCGTTGTTACGGCCATGTTTCATCCAAATGAAGCCATCTTACACTTTTTCTGTTACATGTAACTGTGCCGACAAACCACGTGCCTCTTTTATGGCACACGCAAACCAAAACAAACAGATAATGACAGGAGATAGGTGTAAACATCTCGGCTGTCAAAGTCGATGTTCGAAATTCGGATATCTGGAAAAGGGCAACGTTCGCTGCGTAACGCGATGGCGCGCGGGTCGTCGCGGGTAGAAAGGGCTTAAATAGACCGTGCGCAGGATAATCGGTCTCTTTCAAACTGGAGCTAGGCAGCCACATCTCAGCTGCGGTTGCTGGACCGATACGGTCGGAGAACTACCGTCTACCGCCCCAAGTGGTTGCTGTGCCGGCGAAACATCCTGTGAGACAATCCACAGCGATCGACGAAGAGTTGAGGAAGATCGAAAAGCAGTTTGAGCAACGGCTGTTAGAGGAGAAACTTCTGGCCATTGAAAGAAGTGAGCTCCGTCGATTGGCCGAAACTAAACAGCTACTAGAGGAATCGTGCCGCCCCTCGACGAGCTACACCGCAAGGCAGCCTGAGGAGTCATACAGACCAGCTGTAAGTTTTGTGCCAGTGAGACCAGAAGGAACGACCCAGGCGCCACGAACCGGGACACAGAACTACGCGGCAAATTTTCCTTCCTTTAACGAGAGTCAAGTCTCAGCGCGAAGGTGTACGAGTCGTGAGCTGCCACCCTTTAGCGGGGACCCCAAGGAGTGGATGGCGTTCATAGCCAATTACGAACACTCCACGGCTATATGCGGTTACACCAACGATGAAAACATGTTACGGCTACAGGCATGTTTAAGGGGTAAGGCCCGTGAGGCAGTCGCTAGTTGCCTACTATATCCGGACAGTATTCCCGAGGCCATCGAAATCCTCAAATAATGCTACGGACGCCCAGAGCTGGTCGTCAATACGCTGATGGCCAACATTCGTCGTATGCCGCTCCCGAAGGATGACCGATTCGATGCACTTGTGGATTATGGTGTCGCTGTGAGGAACTTCTGTGCATCTATAACGGGCTCTGGACTACACAGCTACTTCAACGGAGGACCACTGCTGGAGGAGCTCGTGGACAAGCTGCCGCCGTACGTGAGGCTGAACTGGTACTACTACCAAAACCGCTGCACGCACACCACACTGGCCGTATTCAACGATTGGGTGAAGGAACTGGTACGCGCTGCCAGCCGAGGCGTGAAGCATACGAGCGGTCGTAGGGAGGTGAAGGTTGAGTCTAATGATCGTCATCACGACCGTAAGTACGCTTATCAGAACGTTCACTCCACAGTCAACATCTGAGGGCAACACAGAGCATTGTGTTGCTTGCCATGGAGAATGTCAAGCCCTATCCGTGTGCAGCAAGTTTCTGGGGATGAGTGTGCATTCACGTTGGACGCTAATTAAACGTGGATCTCGATGCAGGACATGTCTTCGAAAGCATCAGGGTGCTTGTGACGTCCATGTTTTATGTGGAATGCATGGGTGTGAACGTCGTCATCATCGGTTGCTACATTCACCAAGTAACAACCAAGTCCAACCGGACACTCAGCAAGAGAGCAATCGGGTCAATAGTAGCTGCAATGTACACTCCGCGCTTCCCGGGGTGTGCTGTTAAAATATGTTCCGGTGACGCTGCACGGCAATGGACGGAGCGTTGACACAATCGCGCTCCTAGACGACGGATCATCGGCGACATTTATGGAGCATGATTTGTTAATGCAACTGGGCATCAGTGGCACGCCTCGCCCCTTGTGCATATCGTGGACCGGAAACCAGAGCAGAGTCGAGGAGCAATCGGTAGAGCTTTCCGTGAAATTATCTGGCGCTGGAGCGTCTACCGTGTATGATATGAAAGCAGTACACACGGTTCGCACGCTTGGTTTATGCAGCCAGACAGTGACACCGACGCAATTAGCAGCTGAGTACAATTATCTAAAAGGGCTGCCGTTGTTGTCGTATCAAAACGTCTCAGCGAAAATTCTCATCGGTATTGACAATTGCTTCTTGAGCCAAGCGCTAAAACGATCGAAAGAATGGCAGATGAGCCAGCTGCATCGAAGACGCGACTTGGATGGGTGGTTTATGGGCCATGTTATTTGTTATTTGTTATTTATTAATTAAAATTCAACGGACCGCAAGTGGCCCACTTGAAGCGAATTCATTTACATTAGCATAGTCAAATTTCGGTCATTCATTTGTCACGCTTAGTCTTAAGTAACATAATTAACATGTAAAAGGTCGCACGACACGAATACTATTTAACAATGCGGTGCGCGACATGTCAGGTTGATGACGATCACAAATAACATTAAACTCACGGCACATACGAATAAACGGATCAGAGGAGCCAAAGCGAGTGCGGCGTTCCTCCACGTCAAGTAGCGATCTAGCTCGGAGCGATCTCGGCGGGACATACATGTTGAGCCTCGAAAGAAGCGCGGGCGAGTCGATCCGATAGTCAAGAAGTCCCGCGACAAACAGCTCTCTGAGCGTTGCAGTTCCGCTGCTTCAGCGTCTCGATGCCAAGCAACGCACAGCGTCCCTCATAGTCCAGTTGGACACTCCAGGAGCGCAAAGCGAACCGCGTGAATTTGCGCTGGATCGACTCTAAACGAGCTAGGGGACGAGCAGCTGTAGGCCACCATACTACTGAAGCGTATTCTAACACTGGTCGCACCAAAGCACAATATAGCGTCTTGATGCATATCGGGTCAGTGATGTCTCGTGCTATTTGTTTTAGTAAGCCGATCAATTGGTTACCCTTAGTGACAACGTGCTCTAGCTGGTCGTGGAAGCTCAACTTTTCGTCAAGGAGCACTCCTAGATCCGTGACACAGCTTTTGCGACCAATGGTAGATCCATTTAACTCATAGTCATACACTAAGGGGCACCGCTTTCTCGCAAACGTAACGACAACACACTTCTCGACGCACAATTCAAGACCATTCAAAGAGCACCATGACTGGAAGGCACTTAGAGTGGCTTGAAGGCGGAGTTGGTCTGACCGGTCACGGATAGGCAGGAACAGCTTCGCGTCGTCTGCATACAGTAGGTGGCCGTCAGGAGGGAGCAACCGTGTTACGTCATTCAGGAAAATGACAAACAGCAGCGGTCCAAGGTTACCCTGCGGCACCCCCAAAGAAGCATCGATACGGCACGACGTATAGGGTCCCATCTTCACGCAGTATGTGCGACCAGCAAGATAGGAGCGCATCCAGGCCAGCAGCTGCACGGGCAGACCAAGCGTTTCGAGCTTTGCGAGCAGCAAGGCGTGCGGAACACTATCGAAGGCAGCCTTGATGTCCGTGTAGACTGCGTCGATCTGCGAGCCGGCATCGATGGTCCTGTGGCAGAGGCTAACGAACTCAACCAGGTTGGTGGTGGTTGAACGCTGAGGGACAAATCCATGTTGAGCTGTGCTAATGTAGTTCGAGGCAGCTGCGAGGAGAGGTTCGTACACCAGGAGCTCGAAGACCTTAGCGCAGGCACAAAGCGATGTAATGCCACGGTAATTACATGCATTTGATTTGTCCCCTTTTGTGCACTGGAACAAGCCACGAAGTTTTCCAGCAGGCAGGATAGATGCCCGAACGCAGCGAGTCGCGAAAAATCGAGGCCAGGATAGGCGCGATGGTGGTGCCACAACGCTTAAGCGTGGAAGCCGGGATCCCGTCAGGCCCTGGAGCAAACGAAGATTTCAGCCTGTCAATCGCTTTCGAGACTGAATACTCATCGATGATCGGCAAGTTTGGAGCCATAGCATCCACCGGTACGTTTGATAATGCGTCGGCTATCTGCCTCTCATCAGTTACAGCTGGAAGGAAGGTGGCGGCAAAGCGCGAGGCAAAAATATCACATACTGCAGACGGATTGTTGCCGTTGCGCCCGTTGAAACTGACGGAGCTAGGAAAACCAGAGGATTTCCGACGATTGTTTGCGAAGTTCCACAGTACACGTGAATTGCCGCGGCAGCGCAAAACCGTACGCCGTACGTGCCCCAGGTAGCGGAACCTGTTATAGCGCCGATAGAGAGAGTGCGCAGTATTATAGTTGCGCAATGCAGCGGGACACCTACGCAACAAATAATCGCGATACGCGGCAGCTTTAGCCGTTTTGAGCCTGCGCAGCGTTCTGTCACTCCCAAGGGGGCCTCGTTTAGGTCGTTTCACCGGCGTGCATTCATTCAGGGCTTGCAACAAGAACCGCTCAAAATCTTTCACAGCGAGGTCAAGAGTGGCGTAACGGGAACAATCGAAGACATTCGCGAACGAGGCGATCATCGGCAGGAGCCTGTTAAAGTCCGTCCTCGCGTAGTCAAGGCGTGATGTTAGCGCAGGAACGGCTGATTCCTCTCGTGGTAGCGGAATGGCCAACTCAAGCGCAGGGTGATAGGTGTCAATTGCTAACAGCGGGGTGAGGCAAAGTTCAAGCGGAAGGCAAACAGAAGCAACAGCATTATTTGCAAACACCAGGTCTAAGACGCGTCCGCTGGTGTTAAGATGACCATTGATCTGGAAAAGTCCGCTATGATGCATCTCGTCCATAAACAGAGCGGAGAGAGCTGCTCGCGTACGTGGCTCAAAATGCAGAAATGGCAAATCCGGATCATGCTGAGCGGCTGACCAGGAGACGAGAGGTTGGTTGAAGTCTCCTAACAGGAGTAAACCGTCTCCGGGATGCATAGTTGAGCATAATGAGCGAATGCAGTTTTCAATTTCACGGTGCGTGGCAGCATTTGCGGCAAGTCTAGGCGGGAGGTATGCAGCAATGATGAATAGTCGGGAATTGCCTAGTTGTATTACAACGCACACTAGCTCAAGCGATGGATGCACCGTTGTGTGTTCCCGTGACGTCAGAGACTGAGAGCACGCAATCAACACACCTCCACCGCGGGAACATGTACTGTTGTCAACACTACGATCGCATCGGTAGACTCGGAAGCTATCGTCAAACAGCAAAGCCGAAGGTAGACTAGGATCGAGCCAGGTTTCCGTAAGCACTATTACATCGAAATTGGATTCCAACACCGACAGGCGAAACTCATCGACCTTCGTGCGCAGTCCCCGCACGTTTTGATAGTAAACAGAGGCAGTGGAACGGGCAGTGCGAAGCGCATTAGCAGCAGGAACATAACAGGTAGGTGTTTGTGCAGACTTAACAGAGGTTCGTCTATTCGTGAAAGAAACGGTCAAGTGTGGTCTGTTGTAAGTTGGTGTTGGAAGTGCGGCGAATTAAAAGCGGGCCGTCAATGAGTGTTGAATTAGGACCATGAGTAGTGTCGTTCAGCGTGTGTTCTCCCAATTGTGGTGATGTTAGTGTTTGAGCCTGTGAAGTTGACGCGTGTGCCGGTGAGTGATAGACAGTGGATGTTGGTGTGCGAGGCATCGAACGGCGATCGATGACAACAGGTGTGCGTGTGAGAGAACGGTGTTTGATGGTGATTGGTGACGATGAGTGTCCATGCTCTCGTTGACGGGATTGTACAAATTCACGTACACCAATACCGACAGGCCAGGACGATGGGGCGAGTGCTGCGTCACGAAGGGCGGCCGGTACTCTCACTTTGAAAGAAAGCCAGTTTACGCTGTCAACACTGACCCCTTCTTCAGCAAGCAGTATGCTAGGACGTCATCGGTGGCTAAACGGCGTTTCACAGAAGCGACCACTTGCTCCACGGTGACGGCAGTGGACAAGCGAGATAGTCGGATCCATATTCTGTCTGTGGCCGGCTGGGGAAACGCTGCTCGAAGCGGTGACGATAGCGAATCGGTTCCCATGAGTTCTTCCGGTAGCGTAGACGGGGTGGGATGCCGACTGTAGTGTTAGTGTACGCGCTTGGCGATGACGCTGCATACATGTTATTTTGACGAATGTTTACGTTTTGTTGACATCAGGGGACATAGAATCCTCGATGATACGCCGCCGCTTTCTACCCGCAACGGGCCGAGGATCGGTATTGCAAAGCTGAGGTATGGGTGCATTTTGCAGTAGAGTAAATCCACTGCGCACCTCGGCGATAATCGGTTCAATAAGCTTCCCCACAGCCGCAACAGTTGAGGTGAGAGCAGCTTGAAAACCGACCTGAGCCCCGATCTCTTTGACTGATCGGCAGCGCGTATTTTTCAGGATATTGGTGCACCCAGTGCAGCTCCAGTGCAGATCGATGTGAGTCAGGACCGCATCAATCAGCTCGGAAGGCAGCCTGCAACAACCGCGGTGAAAAGTAGCCTCACAGTACGCACAGCCGACGATACAGTCGGCAGCATCCAGTGGCACAGCACACGCGAAACAGATAGCCGCCATCGCGAAATTATGCGCGGTTTTGATCACACCACCGTTAACCCGGATTAAAAACGTTAATACACAGTCGTGGGTCAATGAAATAACACACTAACGCGCAACAGTAACAGGAAGCAGGTTGGTAGTCAATTGAACGAGTATTAACTGGGTACGTTAGAAAATACACTTAAATATTTTTGGAAAAACGCGGAGCACAGCGATATGCGACCGAGCAGTTAGACGTCAAACGTCATAACGTTAGAGTTAGACGTCATGTAAACGTAGTACATCCGATACTGGGAATGATGAAAATAAATCCTTGAATGTGCATATTTGTCCCCGCAACAAAATGAAAGATGATGAGATGGATCTGACATTAAAGGAGTACTTCTCTTTAGAATCGTTGGGGTTGTACCGTCCTGTTAAACATTTGCGCTCCGATGATGAAGAACGTGCGCTGAATATCCTCGCCTCAAATGTTCGGTTGATAGATGGACATTTTGAAGCAAGCCTCCTCTGGAAATATGATATGGTTAAGCTTCCCAATAGCAGAGCAATGGCTTTGAAACGTCACGAGTGCTTGGAGAGAAAACTGCGTCGTGATCCAGAGCTAGCCACCACAATGCACGCTAAGATAGTGGAGTACGAGCAAAGGGGATATATAAGAAAACTCACCCAAACCGAGCAAAACGCCAGTGAGCCGAATGACTGGTATTTGCCTATATTTCCAGTCACGAACCCAAATAAACCTGGCAAAATTCGAATCGTATTTGACGCTGCCGCAAAAGTGAACGGGGTCAGTTTAAATTCCGTCCCGCTGACTGGACCGGATCAACTCGTAGGGCTACTCAACGTCCTTTATAAATTCCGTGAGTACAAAGTAGCAGTAACAGGCGACATTCGAGAAATGTTCTTCCAGGTACGAATGAACCCACGCGACCAACGCAGTCAGATGTTCCTTTGGAATGATGGAAAGATTGGAAGCTCCCCACAAATATACGTGCTTAAAGTAATGACGTTTGGCGCAGGATGTTCCCCAAGCACCGCACACTATGTGAAGAACTTAAACGCTGATCGATTCGAAATAGAGTATCCGAGAGCAGTCGAATGCATTAAATATGAGCATTACGTTGATGACATGCTCTCCAGCGTAGAAACCGAAGATGAAGCCATTCAGCTAGCTCGGGATGTGTGCTTCATTCACGCCCAAGGTGGATTTGAGATCCGCAATTGGTTGTCAAATTCAACCAAAGTCAAGGCTGCGTTGAACCGGGTTAAACCCGTAGAAGTAAACGTACCAGTTGAAATAGAAATGGCAACAGAGAAGGTACTTGGTATGTGGTGGAACACAGAGACAGATGTGTTCACATTCAAGGTCTCTCCGAGATATGAGCCGCAAACATTGCTTCAAGGAGGTTTACCTACAAAGAGAGATATATAAGAATATTGATGTCGATATATGATCCTTTGGGGCTTATTGGCCACCTCTTAATGTACCTGAAGGTCTTACTGCAAGAAGTGTGGCGCGCAAAGATCCAATGGGACGAGAAAGTTACTGGCAATCTGCTTGTGAAGTGGCAAACTTGGGCATCCGTTCTGCCCAGCATACAGTTAGTAAGCATTCCGAGATGTTATCGTCAAGCCGTAAATATAAATCACTGCAACATAGAACTGCATGTTTTCTGTGACGCCAGCGAAAACGGAATGGCTGCTGTTGCCTATTTAAGGTTTGAGGAAGATGGGTTGATAGAGTGTGCGCTCGTCGGCTCGAAAACTAAGGTTGCTCCTTTAACCTTTACGTCGATACCGAGGCTTGAGCTTCAAGCAGCAGTAATAGGAGCACGCTTGGCCCAGACGATAAAGGGCTCACATCGGCTGCACATCAATCGTGAAGTATATTGGACAGATTCACGTACGGTTATAAGTTGGATAAATGCAGACCATAGAAGATACAGCCAGTTTGTGGCCGTACGAGTTTGCGAGATCGTCGAGACCACGAATGCTAGTGACTGGAATTGGGTATCCACTAAGGGAAACATTGCCGATGAAGGCACGAAATGGCAGAAAGTACCGGAACTCAGCCAGACTAGCAGACTAGATTATGGGAGTCTGTCAGCGAGTGGCCAAACCATCAAAATCAAGCAGGAGAGACAGATGAAGAAATGCGTCATACTTTGCTTCATCACTCGATTAACACTTCGACTATCGAGTTCACTCGATTTTCTAAATGGTAAAGATTGGTAAGGGCTGTTGCGTATGTTTACCGCTTCTTTAATAACTGCCGAAAAGGAAGGACTAAGCAGCAAGGAGGGCTAACGCATGATGAATTGGAACGAGCTGATTACGCAATTTACAAGCAAGTACAGAAAGATCACTATGAGGATGATATAAGATTACTCGATAATAGTGAGCTACAAATACATCCGTGGAAACAGCCACTTAACAAAGCAAGTCCGTTGTACAAACTGAGCCCGTTAATCGACAAACAAGGAGTATGAGGAGCGTATGAGAGGGAGGATTGATAAATGCGTATGGGTTGGCGATGATACCAAGCGACCAGTTATCATCCCAAATCAGCATTATGCAACCGGCCTGCTGATTAGTTGGTACCATCACAAATATCCACATGCCAACCATCAAACGGCGATTAACGAAATAAGACTCAAATACCATGTTCCACAACTTAAAGCCACTTATAACCGAGTAAGACGCTGTTGTCAATACTGCAAAGTGCGACGTGCCACACCACAAAATCCTGGAATGGGATCTCCCGTACCAACGGCTAGCTGCGTTTCAACAACCCTTCTCGTACACGGGTGTTGACTATTTCGGCCCGATGGTAGTCGCAGTCGGAAGACGAACCGAAAAACGGTGGGGAGTGATTTTCACCTGTCTCACCACCAGAGGAATTCACATCGAGGTTGCGCATAGCCTCTCTACGGACTCTTGTATTTTGCTATCCGCAACTTCACAGCGCGGAAGGGAATGCCGTTGGAGTTCATTAGTGACCGGGGCACACTTTGTAGGTGCATCGCGAGAGCTCAAGGAAGCAGCGGCGCTGATTGATGCAGAACGGTTGATGGCAGAATTTGTACAGCCTGGGACGAGATGGGTGTTTAACCCACCTGCCGCACCGCATTTTGGTGGGTCATGGGAAAGACTCATCCAATCGATAAAAAAGACGCTTTCCTCCTTCGATCTTCCCCATCACCCTACCGACGAGCTGCTCCGGGCTAGGTTGAGTGAAGTAGAGTTGATTGTAAATTCGCGACCCTTGACAGACATTCCGTTAGAAAATGAATCCGAGTCCCCAATAACACCAAATCACTTCATTTTAGGCAGCTCAAATGGAAGTAAGCCACTGTTGCCGTTTGACGATTCGATCCCATTGATGCGTAAATCCTGGAAATCGGCACAACAGTTTGCAGATATGTTTTGGAAGCGATGGGTTTCCGAATACTTACCAACATTGACGAGACGGACGAAATGGCACCAGCCTACGAAACCAATAGCTGAGGGCGATTTAGTATTGATAGCGGACTCCAACAACCCACGAAACTGCTGGCCTAGGGGACGCATTGTGAAGGTGTGCCGAACGGCCGACAATCAGGTACGGCGCGTGACCGTACAGACTGAGAGTGGGATGATAGAGACCTGCGGTAAATATAGCTATTTTAGACGTCGGCACAACGTAGGTAAGCCACTGAGAGCGTCATACCGGGGAGAATGTAACATGTAACTGTGCCGACAAACCACGTGCCTCTTTTATGGCACACGCAAACCAAAACAAACAGATAATGACAGGAGATAGGTGTAAACATCTCGGCTGTCAAAGTCGATGTTCGAAATTCGGATATCGGGAAAAGGGCAACGTTCGCTGCGTAACGCGATGGCGCGCGGGTCGTCGCGGGTAGAAAGGGCTTAAATAGACCGTGCGCAGGATAATCAGTCTCTTTCAAACTAGCGAACGACAAAGACCGCGTTTTTAAAAATACAGTTTATAATTACATTCGGTCGAGCCGGTGATTAATAAAGTATATTGTACGTTGGTGAAAACGGTCGTTATTTTTCATATTCGCTATCGTCGAGGAGCCGACGAAGTTGTTTCGCAACAATTTCAATGGCCTTGAAATTTGATGTTGAGTTTTTGCCATCTATTATCGTTGTTACGGCCATGTTTCATTAAAATGAATGTCCAAATGAAGCCATCTTGCACTATTTCAATGGCCTTAAAATTCGATGTTGAGTTTTGTTGTCATCTATTATCGTTGTTACGGCCATGTTTCATGAAAAAATGCTTTCTTTCACTATTTGAATGGCCTTGAAATTTGATGTTGAGTTTTGTTGTCATCTATTATCGTTGTTACGGCCATGTTTCATCCAAATGAAGCCATCTTGCACTATTTCAATGGCCTAGAAATTTGATGTTGAGTTTTGTTGCCATCTATTATCGTTGTTACGGTCAGGCATCATCCAAATGAAGCCATCTTGCACTATTTCAATGCCCTTGAAATTTGATGTTGAGTTTTGTTGCCATCTATTATCGTTGTTACGGCCATGTTTCATCCAAATGAAGCCATTTTGCACTATTTCAATGGCCTTGAAATTTGATGTTGAATTTTGTTGCCATCTATTATCGTTGTTACGGCCATGTTTCATCCAAATGAAGCCATCTTGCACTATTTCAATGGCCTTGAAATTTGATGTTGAGTTTTGTTGCCATCTATTATCGTTGTTACGGCCAGGCATCATCCAAATGAAGCCATCTTGCACTATTTGAATGGCCTTGAAATTTGATGTTGAATTTTGTTGCCATCTATTATCGTTGTTACGGCCATGTTTCATCCAAATGAAGCCATCTTGCACTATTTCAATGGCCTTGAAATTTGATGTTGAATTTTGTTGCCATCTATTATCGTTGTTACGGCCATGTTTCATCCAAATGAAGCCATCTTGCACTATTTCATTGGCCTTGAAATTTGATGTTGAGTTTTGTTGCCATCTATTATCGTTGTTACGGCCATGTTTCATCCAAATGAAGCCATCTTGCACTATTTCAATGGCCTTGAAATTTGATGTTGAATTTTGTTGCCATCTATTATCGTTGTTACGGCCATGTTTCATCCAAATGAAGCCATCTTGCACTATTTCAATGGCCTTGAAATTTGATGTTGAGTTTTGTTGCCATCTATTATCGTTGTTACGGCCATGTTTCATCCAAATGAAGCCATCTTGCACTATTTCAATGGCCTTGAAATTTGATGTTGAGTTTTGTTGCCATCTATTATCGTTGTTACGGCCATGTTTCATCCAAATGAAGCCATCTTGCACTATTTGAATGGCCTTGAAATTTGATGTTGAATTTTGTTGCCATCTATTATCGTTGTTACGGCCATGTTTCATCCAAATGAAGCCATCTTGCACTATTTGAATGGCCTTGAAATTTGATGTTGAGTTTTGTTGCCATCTATTATCGTTGTTACGGCCATGTTTCATCCAAATGAAGCCATCTTGCACTATTTCAATGGCCTTGAAATTTGATGTTGAATTTTGTTGCCATCTATTATCGTTGTTACGGCCATGTTTCATCCAAATGAAGCTATCTTGCACTATTTCAATGGCCTTGAAATTTGATGTTGAATTTTGTTGCCATCTATTATCGTTGTTACGGCCATGTTTCATCCAAATGAAGCCATCTTGCACTATTTGAATGGCCTTGAAATTTGATGTTGAGTTTTGTTGCCATCTATTATCGTTGTTACGGCCATGTTTCATCCAAATGAAGCTAGTTTGTAGTATTTGAATGGCCTTGAAATTTGATGTTGAATTTTGTTGCCATCTATTATCGTTGTTACGACCATGTTTCAACCAAATGAAGCCATCTTGCACTATTTCAATGGCCTTGAAATTCGATGTTGAGTTTTGTTGCCATCTCATTATCGTTGTTACGGCCATGTTTCATCCATATAAAGGCATCATGCACTAATTCAATGGCCTTGAAATGTGATGTTGAATTTTGTTGCCATCTATTATCGTTGTTACGGCCATGTTTCATCCAAATGAAGCCATCTTGCACTATTTGAATGGCCTTGAAATTTGATGTTGAATTTTGTTGCCATCTATTATCGTTGTTACGGCCATGTTTCATCCAAATGAAGCCATTTTGCACTATTTCAATGGCCTTGAAATTTGATGTTGAATTTTGTTGCCATCTATTATCGTTGTTACGGCCATGTTTCATCCAAATGAAGCCATCTTGCACTATTTCAATGGCCTTGAAATTTGATGTTGAATTTTGTTGCCATCTATTATCGTTGTTACGGCCATGTTTCATCCAAATGAAGCCAGTTTGCACTATTTCAATGGCCTTGAAATTTGATGTTGAATTTTGTTGCCATCTATTATCGTTGTTACGGCCATGTTTCATCCAAATGAAGCCATCTTGCACTATTTCAATGACCTTGAAATTTGATGTTGAGTTTTGTTACCATCTATTATCGTTGTTACGGCCATGTTTCATCCAAATGAAGCCATCTTGCACTATTTCAATGGCCTTGAAATTTGATGTTGAATTTTGTTGCCATCTATTATCGTTGTTACGGCCATGTTTCATCCAAATGAAGCCATCTTGCACTATTTGAATGGCCTTGAAATTTGATGTTGAATTTTGTTGCCATCTATTATCGTTGTTACGGCCATGTTTCATCCAAATGAAGCCATCTTGCACTATTTCAATGGCCTTGAAATTTGATGTTGAATTTTGTTGCCATCTATTATCGTTGTTACGGCCATGTTTCATCCAAATGAAGCCATCTTGCACTATTTCAATGGCCTTGAAATTTGATGTTGAATTTTGTTGCCATCTATTATCGTTGTTACGGCCATGTTTCATCCAAATGAAGCCATCTTGCACTATTTCAATGGCCTTGAAATTTGATGTTGAATTTTGTTGCCATCTATTATCGTTGTTACGGCCATGTTTCATCCAAATGAAGCCATCTTGCACTATTTCAATGGCCTTGAAATTTGATGTTGAATTTTGCTGCCATCTATTATCGTTGTTACGGCCATGTTTCATCCAAATGAAGCCATCTTGCACTATTTCAATGGCCTTGAAATTTGATGTTGAATTTTGTTGCCATCTATTATCGTTGTTACGGCCATGTTTCATCCAAATGAAGCTATCTTGCACTATTTCAATGGCCTTGAAATTTGATGTTGAGTTTTGTTGCCATCTATTATCGTTGTTACGGCCATGTTTCATCCAAATGAAGCCATCTTGCACTATTTCAATGGCCTTGAAATTTGATGTTGAGTTTTGTTGCCATCTATTATCGTTGTTACGGCCATGTTTCATCCAAATGAAGCCATCTTGCACTATTTCAATGGCCTTGAAATTTGATGTTGAGTTTTGTTGCCATCTATTATCGTTGTTACGGCCATGTTTCATCCAAATGAAGCCATCTTGCACTATTTGAATGGCCTTGAAATTTGATGTTGAGTTTTGCTGCCATCTATTATCGTTGTTACGGCCATGTTTCATCCAAATGAAGCCATCTTGCACTATTTCAATGGCCTTGAAATTTGATGTTGGGTTTTGTTGCCATCTATTATCGTTGTTACTGCCATGTTTCATCCAAATGAAGCCATCTTGCACTATTTCAATGGCCTTGAAATTTGATGTTGAGTTTTGTTGCCATCTATTATCGTTGTTACGGCCATGTTTCATCCAATGAAGCCATCTTGCAATATTTCAATGGCCTTGAAATTTGATGTTGAGTTTTGTTGCCATCTATTATCGTTGTTACGGCCATGTTTCATCCAAATGAAGCCATCTTGCACTATTTGAATGGCCTTGAAGTTTGATGTTGAGTTTTGTTGCCATCTATTATCGTTGTTACGGCCATGTTTCATCCAAATGAAGCCATCTTGCACTATTTCAATGGATTAGAAATTTGATGTTGTTTGTTGCCATCCATTATCGTTGTTACGGCCATGTTTCATCCAAATGAAGTCATCTTGCACCATTTCAATGGCCTTGAAATTTGATGTTGAGTTTTGTTGCCATCTATTATCGTTGTTACGGCCATGTTTCATCCAAATGAAGCCATCTTGCACTATTTGAATGGCCTTGAAATTTGATGTTGAGTTTTGTTGCCCTCTATTATCGTTGTTACGGCCATGTTTCATCCATATAAAGGCATCATGCACTAATTCAATGGCCTTGAAATTTGATGTTTAGTTTTGTTGCCATCTATTATTGTTGTTACGGCCATGTTTCATCCAAATGAAGCCATCTTGCACTATTTCAATGGCCTTGAAATTTGATGTTGAGTTTTTGCCATCTATCATCGTTGTTACGGCCATGTTTCATCCAAATGAAGCCATCTTGCACTATTTCAATGGCCTTGAAATTTGATGTTGAGTTTTGTTGCCATCTATTATCGTTGTTACGGCCATGTTTCATCCAATAGGAGCCATCTTACAATATTTCAATGGCCTTGAATTTTGATGTTGAGTTTTGTTGCCATCTATTATCGTTTTACGGCCATGTTTCATCCAAATGAAGCCATCTTGCACTATTTCAATGGCCTTGAAATTTGATCTTGAGTTTTATTGCCATCTATTATCGTTGTTACGGCCATGTTTCATCCAAATAAAGGCATCATGCACTATTTCAATGGCCTTGAAATTTGATGTTGAGTTTTGTTGCCATCTATTATCGTTGTTACGGCCATGTTTCATCCATATAAAGGCATCATGCACTAATTCAATGGCCTTGAAATTTGATGTTGAGTTTTGTTGCCATCTATTATCGTTGTTACGGCCATGTTTCATCCAAATAAAGGCATCATGCACTATTTCAATGGCCTTGAAATTTGATGTTGAGTTTTGTTGCCATCTATTATCGTTGTTACGGCCATGTTTCATCCAAATGAAGCCATCTTGCACTATTTCAATGGCCTTGAAATTTGATGTTGAGTTTTGTTGCCATCTATTATCGTTTTTACGGCCATGTTTCATCCATATAAAGGCATCATGCACTATTTCAATGGCCTTGAAATTTGATGTTGAATTTTGTTGCCATCTATTATCGTTGTTACGGCCATGTTTCATCCAAATGAAGCCATCTTGCACTATTTCAATGGCCTTGAAATTTGATGTTGAGTTTTGTTGCCATCTATTATCGTTGTTACGGCCATGTTTCATCCAAATGAAGCCATCTTGCACTATTTCAATGGCCTTGAAATTTGATGTTGAGTTTTGTTGGCATCTATTATCGTTGTTACGGCCATGTTTCATCCAAAAGAGCCATCTTGCACTATTTGAATGGCCTTGAAATTTGAATCTTGAGTTTTGTTGCCATCTATTATCGTTTTTACGGCCATGTTTCATCCAAATAAAGCCATCTTGCACTAATTCAATGGCCTTGAAATTTGATGTTGAGTTTTGTTGCCATCTATTATCGTTGTTACGGCCATGTTTCATCCAAATAAAGGCATCTTGCACTAATTCAATGGCCTTGAAATTTGATGTTGAATTTTGTTGCCATCTATTATCGTTGTTACGGCCATGTTTCATCCAAATAAAGGCATCTTGCACTATTTCAATGGCCTTGAAATTTGATGTTGAGTTTTGTTGCCATCTATTATCGTTGTTTCGGCCATGTTTCATCCAAATGAAGCCATCTTGCACTATTTCAATGGCCTTGAAATTTGATGTTGAATTTTGTTGCCATCTATTATCGTTGTTACGGCCATGTTTTATCCAAATGAAGCCATCTTGCACTATTTGAATGGCCTTGAAATTTGATGTTGAGTTTTGTTGCCATCTATTATCGTTGTTACGGCCATGTTTCATCCATATAAAGGCATCATGCACTAATTCAATGGCCTTGAAATTTGATGTTGAATTTTGTTGCCATCTATTATCGTTGTTACGGCCATGTTTCATCCAAATGAAGCCATCTTGCACTATTTCAATGGCCTTGAAATTTGATGTTGAGTTTTGTTGCCATCTATTATCGTTGTTACGGCCATGTTTCATCCAAATGAAGCCATCTTGCACTATTTCAATGGCCTTGAAATTTGATGTTGAGTTTTGTTGCCATCTATTATCGTTGTTACGGCCATGTTTCATCCAAATGAAGCCATCTTGCACTATTTCAATGGCCTTGAAATTTGATGTTGAGTTTTGTTGCCATCTATTATCGTTGTTACGGCCATGTTTCATCCAAATGAAGCCATCTTGCACTATTTCAATGGCCTTGAAATTTGATGTTGAGTTTTGTTGCCATCTATTATCGTTGTTACGGCCATGTTTCATCCAAATGAAGCCATCTTGCACTATTTGAATGGCCTTGAAATTTGATGTTGAATTTTGTTGCCATCTATTATCGTTGTTACGGCCATGTTTCATCCAAATGAAGCCATCTTGCACTATTTCATTGGCTCTTGAAATTTGATGTTGAGTTTTGTTGCCATCTATTATCGTTGTTACGGCCATGTTTCATCCAAATGAAGCCATCTTGCACTATTTGAATGGCCTTGAAATTTGATGTTGAGTTTTGTTGTCATCTATTATCGTTGTTACGGCCATGTTTCATCCAAATGAAGCTATCTTGCACTATTTCAATGGCCTTGAAATTTGATGTTGAGTTTTGTTGCCATCTATTATCGTTGTTACGGCCATGTTTCATCCAAATGAAGCCATCTTGCACTATTTCAATGGCCTTGAAATTTGATGTTGAGTTTTGTTGCCATCTATTATCGTTGTTACGGCCATGTTTCATCCAAATGAAGCCATCTTGCACTATTTCAATGGCCTTGAAATTTGATGTTGTTTTGTTGCCATCTATTATCGTTGTTACGGCCATGTTTCATCCAAATGAAGCCATCTTGCACTATTTCAATGGCCTTGAAATTTGATGTTGAGTTTTGTTGCCATCTATTATCGTTGTTACGGCCATGTTTCATCCAAATGAAGCCATCTTGCACTATTTGAATGGCCTTGAAATTTGATGTTGAGTTTTGTTGCCATCTATTATCGTTGTTACGGCCATGTTTCATCCAAATAAAGCCATCTTGCACTATTTCAATGGCCTTGAAATGTGATGTTGAGTTTTGTTGCCATCTATTATCGTTGTTACGGCCATGTTTCATCCAAATGAAGCCATCTTGCACTATTTCAATGGCCTTGAAATTTGATGTTGAGTTTTGTTGCCATCTATTATCGTTGTTACGGCCATGTTTCATCCAAATGAAGCCATCTTGCACTATTTGAATGGCCTTGAAATTTGATGTTGAGTTTTGTTGCCATCTATTATCGTTGTTACGGCCATGTTTCATCCAAATGAAGCCATCTTGCACTATTTGAATGGCCTTGAAATTTGATGTTGAGTTTTGTTACCATCTATTATCGTTGTTACGACCATGTTTCATCCATATAAAGCCATCTTTCACTATTTCAATGTCCTTGAAATTTGATGTTGAGTTTTGTTGCCATCTATTATCGTTGTTACGGCCATGTTTCATCAAATGAAGGCATCTTGCACTATTTCAATGGCCTTGAAATTTGATGTTGAGTTTTGTTGCCATCTATTATCGTTGTTACGGCCATGTTTCATCCAAATGAAGCCATCTTGCACTAATTCAATGGCCTTGAAATTTGATGTTGAGTTTTGTTGCCATCTATTATCGTTTTACGGCCATGTTTCATCCAAATGAAGCCATTTTGCACTATTTCAATGGCCTTGAATTTGATGTTGAATTTTGTTGCCATCTATTATCGTTGTTACGGCCATGTTTCATCCAAATGAAGCCATCTTGCACTATTTCAATGGCCTTGAAATTTGATGTTGAGTTTTGTTGCCATCTATTATCGTTGTTACGGCCATGTTTCATCCAAATGAAGCCATCTTGCACTATTTCAATGGCCTTGAAATTTGATGTTGAGTTTTGTTGCCATCTATTATCGTTGTTACGGCCATGTTTCATCCAAATAAAGCCATCTTGCACTATTTCAATGGCCTTGAAATTTGATGTTGAATTTTGTTGCCATCTATTATCGTTGTTACGGCCATGTTTCATCCAAATGAAGCCATCTTGCACTATTTCAATGGCCTTGAAATTTGATGTTGAGTTTTGTTGCCATCTATTATCGTTGTTACGGCCATGTTTCATCCAAATGAAGCCATCTTGCACTATTTCAATGGTCTTGAATTTGATCTTGAGTTTTATTGCCATCTATTATCGTTGTTACGGCCATGTTTCATCCAAATAAAGGCATCTTGCACTAATTCAATGGCCTTGAAATTTGATGTTGAGTTTTGTTGCCATCTATTATCGTTGTTACGGCCATGTTTCATCCAAATAAAGGCATCTTGCACTAATTCAATGGCCTTGAAATTTGATGTTGAGTTTTGTTGCCATCTATTATCGTTGTTACGGCCATGTTTCATCCAAATGAAGCGATCTTGGCACTACTTCAACGGCCTTGAAATTTGATGTTGAGTTTTGTTGCCATCTATTATCGTTGTTACGGCCATGTTTCATCCAAATGAAGCCATCTTGCACTATTTGAATGGCCTTGAAATTTGATGTTGAGTTTTGTTGCCATCTATTATCGTTGTTACGGCCATGTTTCATCCAAATGAAGCCATCTTGCACTATTTCAATGGCCTTGAAATTTGATGTTGAGTTTTGTTGCCATCTATTATCGTTGTTACGGCCATGTTTCATCCAAATAAAGCCATCTTGCACTATTTCAATGGCCTTGAAATTTGATGTTGAGTTTTGTTGCCATCTATTATCGTTGTTACGGCCATGTTTCATCCAAATGAAGCCATCTTGCACTATTTCAATGGCCTTGAAATTTGATGTTGAGTTTTGTTGCCATCTATTATCGTTGTTACGGCCATGTTTCATCCAAATGAAGCCATCTTGCACTATTTCAATGGCCTTGAAATTTGATGTTGAGTTTTGTTGCCATCTATTATCGTTGTTACGGCCATGTTTCATCCAAATGAAGCCATCTTGCACTATTTCAATGGCCTTGAAATTTGATGTTGAGTTTTGTTGCCATCTATTATCGTTGTTACGGCCATGTTTCATCCAAATGAAGCCATCTTGCACTATTTCAATGGCCTTGAAATTTGATGTTGAGTTTTGTTGCCATCTATTATCGTTGTTACGGCCATGTTTCATCCATATGAAGCCATCTTGCACTATTTCAATGGCCTTGAAATTTGATGTTGAGTTTTGTTGCCATCTATTATCGTTGTTACGGCCATGTTTCATCCAAATGAAGCCATCTTGCACTATTTCAATGGCCTTGAAATTTGATGTTGAGTTTTGTTGCCATCTATTATCGTTGTTACGGCCATGTTTCATCCAAATGAAGCCATCTTGCACTATTTCAATGGCCTTGAAATTTGATGTTGAGTTTTGTTGCCATCTATTTTCGTTGTAACGGCCATGTTTCATCCAAATGAAGCCATCTTGCACTATTTCAATGGCCTTGAAATTTGATGTTGAGTTTTGTTGCCATCTATTATCGTTGTTACGGCCATGTTTCATCCAAATGAAGCCATCTTGCACTATTTCAATGGCCTTGAAATTTGATGTTGAGTTTTGTTGCCATCTATTATCGTTGTTACGGCCATGTTTCATCCAAATGAAGCCATCTTGCACTATTTCAATGGCCTTGAAATTTGATCTTGAGTTTTATTGCCATCTATTATCGTTTTTACGGCCATGTTTCATCCAAATGAAGCCATCTTGCACTATTTCAATGGCCTTGAAATTTGATGTTGAATTTTGTTGCCATCTATTATCGTTGTTACGGCCATGTTTCATCCAAATGAAGCCATCTTTCACTATTTCAATGGCCTTGAAATTTGATGTTGAGTTTTGTTGCCATCTATTATCGTTGTTACGGCCATGTTTCATCCAAATGAAGCCATCTTGCACTATTTCAATGGCCTTGAAATTTGATGTTGAGTTTTGTTGCCATCTATTATCGTTGTTACGGCCATGTTTCATCCAAATGAAGCCATCTTGCACTATTTCAATGGCCTTGAAATTTGATGTTGAGTTTTGTTGCCATCTATTATCGTTGTTACGGCCATGTTTCATCCAAATGAAGCCATCTTGCACTATTTCAATGGCCTTGAAATTTGATGTTGAGTTTTGTTGCCATCTATTATCGTTGTTACGGCCATGTTTCATCCAAATGAAGCCATCTTGCACTATTTCAATGGCCTTGAAATTTGATGTTGAGTTTTTTTGCCATCTATTATCGTTGTTACGGCCATGTTTCATCCAAATGAAGCCATCTTGCACTATTTCAATGGCCTTGAAATTTGATGTTGAGTTTTGTTGCCATCTATTATCGTTGTTACGGCCATGTTTCATCCAAATGAAGCCATCTTGCACTATTTGAATGGCCTTAAAATTAGATGTTGAGTATTTTTGCCATCTATTATCGTTGTTACGGCCATGTTTCATCCAAATGAAGCCATCTTGCACTAATTCAATGGCCTTGAAATTTGATGTTGAATTTTGTTGCCATCTATTATCGTTGTTACGGCCATGTTTCATCCAAATGAAGCCATCTTGCACTATTTCAATGGCCTTGAAATTTGATGTTGAGTTTTGTTGCCATCTATTATCGTTGTTACGGCCATGTTTCATCCACATAAAGCCATCTTTCACTATTTCAATGGCCTTGAAATTTGATGTTGAATTTTGTTGCCATCTATTATCGTTGTTACGGCCATGTTTCATCCAAATGAAGCATTCTTGCACTATTTCAATGGCCTTGAAATTAGATGTTGCGTTTTTTGCCATCTATTATCGTTGTTACGGCCATGTTTCATCCAAATGAAGCCATCTTGCACTATTTGAATGGCCTTGAAATTTGATGATGAATGTTGTCGCCATCTATTATCGTTGTTACGGCCATGTTTCATCCAAATGAAGCCATCTTGCACTATTTCAATGGCCTTGAAATTTGATGTTGAGTTTTGTTGCCATCTATTATCGTTGTTACGGCCATGTTTCATCCAAATGAAGCCATCTTGCACTATTTGAATGGCCTTGAAATTTGATGTTGCGTTTTTTGCCATCTATTATCGTTGTTACGGCCATGTTTCATCCAAATGAAGCCATCTTGCACTAATTCAATGGCCTTGAAATTTGATGTTGAATTTTGTTGCCATCTATTATCGTTCTTACGGCCATGTTTCATCCAAATGAAGCCATTTTGCACTATTTGAATGGCATTGAAATTTGATGTTGAGTATTTTTGCCATCTATTATCGTTGTTACGGCCATGTTTCATCCAAATGAAGCTATCTTGCACTATTTGAATGACCTTGAAATTTGATGTTGAGTTTTTTTTGCCATCTATTATCGTTGTTATGGCCATGTTTCATCCAAATGAAGCCATCTTGCACTATTTGAATGGCCTTAAAATTAGATGTTGAGTATTTTTGCCATCTATTATCGTTGTTACGGCCATGTTTCATCCAAATGAAGCCATCTTGCACTATTTCAATGGCCTTGAAATTTGATGTTGAATTTTGTTGCCATCTACTATCGTTGTTACGGCCATGTTTCATTCAAATGGAGCCATCTTGCACTATTTCAATGTCCTTGAAATTTGATGTTGAATTTTGTTGCCATCTATTATCGTTGTTGTGGCCATGTTTAATACAAATAAAGCCATCTTGCACTATTTGAATGGCCTTGAAATTTGATGTTGAGTTTTGTTGCCATCTATTATCGTTGTTACGGCCATGTTTCATCCAAATAAAGCCATCTTGCACTATTTGAATGGCCTTGAAATTTGATGTTGAATTTTGTTGCCATCTATTATTGTTGTTACGGCCATGTTTCATCCAAATGAAGCCATCTTGCACTATTTCAATGGCCTTGAAATTTGATGTTGAATTTTGTTGCCATCTATTATCGTTGTTACGGCCATGTTTCATCCAAATGAAGCCATCTTGCACTATTTGAATGGCCTTGAAATTTGATGTTGAATTTTGTTGCCATCTATTATCGTTGTTACGGCCATGTTTCATCCAAATGAAGCCATCTTGTACTATTGGAATGGCCTTGAAATTTGATGTTGAGTTTTGTTGCCATCTATTATCGTTGTTACGGCCATGTTTCATCCAAATGAAGCCATCTTGCACTATTTGAATGGCCTTGACATTTGATGTTGAGTTTTGTTGCCATCTATTATCGTTGTTACGGCCATGTTTCATCCAAATGAAGCCATCTTGCACTGATTCAATGGCCTTGAAATTTGATGTTGAATTTTGTTGCCATCTATTATCGTTGTTACGGCCATGTTTCATCCAAATGAAGCCATCTTGCACTATTTGAATGGCCTTGAAATTTGATGTTGAATTTTGTTGCCATCTATTATCGTTGTTACGGCCATGTTTCATCCAAATGAAGCCATCTTGCACTATTTCAATGGCCTTGAAATTTGATGTTGAATTTTGTTGCCATCTATTATCGTTGTTACGGCCATGTTTCATCCAAATGAAGCCATCTTGCACTATTTGAATGGCCTTGAAATTTGGTGTTGAATTTTGTTGGCATCTATTTCGATGTTACGGCCATGTTTCATCCAAATGAAGCCATCTTGCACTATTTGAATGGCCTTGAAATTTGGTGTTGAATTTTGTTGCCATCTATTATTATTGTTACGGCCATGTTTCATCCAAATGAAGCCATCTTGCACTATTTGAATGGCCTTAAAATTTGATGTTGAGTATTTTTGCCGTCTATTATCGTTGTTACGGCCATGTTTCATCCAAATGAAGCCATATTGCACTATTTGAATGGCCTTGAAATTTGATGTTGAATTTTGTTGCCATCTATTATCGTTGTTACGGCCATGTTTCATCCAAATGAAGCCATCTTGTACCATTGGAATGGCCTTGAAATTTGATGTTGAGTTTTGTTGCCATCTATTATCGTTGTTACGGCCATGTTTCATCCAAATGAAGCCATCTTGCTCTATTTGAATGGCCTTGAAATTTGATGTTGAATTTTGTTGCCATCTATTATCGTTGTTACGGCCATAATTCATCCAAATGAAGCCATCTTGCACTATTTGAATGGCCTTGAAATTTGATGTTGAATTTTGTTGCCATCTATTATCGTTGTTACGGCCATGTTTCATCCAAATGAAGCCATCTTGCACTATTTGAATGGCCTTGAAATTTGATGTTGAGTTTTTTTGCCATCTATTATCGTTGTTACGGCCATGTTTTATCCAAATGAAGCCATGTTGCACTATTTCAATGGCCTTGAAATTTGATGTTGAATTTTGTTGCCATCTATTATCGTTGTTACGGCCATGTTTCATCCAAATGAAGCCATCTTGCACTATTTGAATGGCCTTGAAATTTGATGTTGAATTTTGTTGCCATCTATTATCGTTGTTACGGCCATGTTTCATCCAAATGAAGCCATCTTGCACTATTTCAATGGCCTTGAAATTTGGTGTTGAATTTTGTTGCCATCTATTATTATTGTTACGGCCATGTTTCATCCAAATGAAGCCATCTTGCACTATTTGAATGGCCTTAAAATTTGATGTTGAGTATTTTTGCCATCTATTATCGTTGTTACGGCCATGTTTCATCCAAATGAAGCCATATTGCACTATTTGAATGGCCTTGAAATTTGATGTTGAATTTTGTTGCCATCTATTATCGTTGTTACGGCCATGTTTCATCCAAATGAAGCCATCTTGTACTATTGGAATGGCCTTGAAATTTGATGTTGAATTTTGTTGCCATCTATTATCGTTGTTACGGCCATGTTTCATCCAAATGAAGCCATCTTGCACTATTTGAATGGCCTTAAAATTTGATGTTGAGTATTTTTGCCATCTATTATCGTTGTTACGGCCATGTTTCATCCAAATGAAGCCATATTGCACTATTTGAATGGCCTTGAAATTTGATGTTGAATTTTGTTGCCATCTATTATCGTTGTTACGGCCATGTTTCATCCAAATGAAGCCATCTTGTACTATTGGAATGGCCTTGAAATTTGATGTTGAGTTTTGTTGCCATCTATTATCGTTGTTACGGCCATGTTTCATCCAAATGAAGCCATCTTGCTCTATTTGAATGGCCTTGAAATTTGATGTTGAATTTTGTTGCCATCTATTATCGTTGTTACGGCCATGTTTCATCCAAATAAAGCCATCTTGCACTATTTGAATGGCCTTGAAATTTGATGTTGAATTTTGTTGCCATCTATTATCGTTGTTACGGCCATGTTTCATCCAAATGAAGCCAACTTGCACTGATTCAATGGCCTTGAAATTTGATGTTGAGTTTTGTTGCCATCTATTATCGTTGTTACGGCCATGTTTCATCCAAATGAAGCCATCTTGCACTATTTCGATGGCCTTGAAATTTTATGTTGAGTTTTGTTGCCATCTATTATCGTTGTTACGGCCATGTTTCATCCAAATGAAGCCATCTTGCACTATTTCAATGGCCTTGAAATTAGATCTTGAGTTTTGTTGCCATCTATTATCGTTGTTACGGCCATGTTTCATCCAAATGAAGCCATCTTGCACTATTTGAATGGCCTTGAAATTTGATGTTGAGTTTTGTTGCCATCTATTATCGTTGTTACGGCCATGTTTCATCCAAATGAATCCATCTTGCACTATTTCAATGGCCTTGAAGTTTGATGTTGAGTTTTGTTGCCATCTATTATCGTTGTTACGGCCATGTTTCATCCAAATGAAGCCATCTTGCACTATTTCAATGGCCTTGAAATTTGATGTTGAGTTTTGTTGCCATCTATTATCGTTGTTACGGCCATGTTTCATCCAAATGAAGCATTCTTGCACTATTTCAATGGCCTTGAAATTAGATGTTGCGTTTTTTTGGCATCTATTATCGTTGTTACGGCCATGTTTCATCCAAATGAAGCCATCTTGTACTATTTTAATGGCCTTAAAACGTGATGATGAATTTTGTTGCCATCTATTTCGATGTTATGGCCATGTTTCATCCATATGAAGCCATCTTGCACTATTTCAATGGCCTTGAAATTTGATGTTGAGTTTTGTTGACCTCTATTATCGTTGTTACGGCCATGTTTCATCCAAATGAAGCCATCTTGCACTATTTGAATGGCCTTGAAATTAGATGTTGCGTTTTTTTGCCATCTATTATCGTTGTTACGGCCATGTTTCATCCAAATGAAGCCATCTTGCACTATTTCAATGGCCTTGAAATTAGATGTTGAATTTTGTTGCCATCTATTATCCTTGTTACGGCCATGTTTCATTCAAATGGAGCCATCTTGCACTATTTGAATGGCCTTGAAATTTGATGTTGAGTTTTGTTGCCATCTATTATCGTTGTTACGGCCATGTTTCATCCAAATGAAGCCATCTTGCACTATTTGAATGGCCTTGAAATTTGATGTTGAGTTTTGTTGCCATCTATTATCGTTGTTACGGCCATGTTTCATCCAAATGAAGCCATCTTGCACTATTTCAATGGCCTTGAAATTTGATGTTGAGTTTTGTTGCCATCTATTATCGTTTTTACGGCCATGTTTCATTCATATGAAGCCATTTTGCACTATTTCAATGGCCTTGACATTTGATGTTGAGTTTTCTTGCTATCTATTATCGTTGTTATGGCCATGTTTCATCCATATGAAGCCATCTTGCACTATTTGAATGGCCTTGAAATTTGATGTTGAGTTTTGTTGTCATCTATTATCTTTGTTACGGCCATGTTTCATCCAAATGAAACCATCTTGCACTATTTCAATGGCCTTGAAATTAGATCTTGACTTTTGTTGCCATTTATTATCTTTGTTACGTTCATGTTTCATCCAAATGAAGCCATCTTGCACTATTTGAATGGCCTTGAAATTTGATGTTGAGTTTTGTTGCCATCTATTATCGTTGTTACGGCCATGTTTCATCCAAATGAAGCCATTTTGCACTATTTCAATGTCCTTGAAATTAGATGTTGAGTTTTGTTGCCATCTATTATCATGTTCGTCCATGTTTCATTCAAATGAAGCCATCTTGCACTATTTCAATGGCCTTGAAATTTGATGTTGAGTTTTGTTGCCATCTATTATCGTTGTTACGGCCATGTTTCATCCACATAAAGCCATCTTGCACTATTTCAATGGCCTTGAAATTTGATGTTGAATTTTGTTGCCATCTATTATCGTTGTTGTGGCCATGTTTCATCCAAATGAAGCATTCTTGCACTATTTCAATGGCCTTGAAATAAGATGTTGCGTTTTGTTGCCATCTATTATCGTTGTTACGGGCATGTTTCATCCAAATGAAGCCATCTTGCACTATTTCAATGGCCTTGAAATTTGACGTTGAGTTTTGTTGTCATCTATTATCGTTGTTACGGCCATGTTTCATTCAAATGAAGCCATCTTGCACTCTTTCAATGGCCTTGAAATTTGATGTTGAGTTTTGTTGCCATCTACTATCGTTGTTACGGCCATGTTTCATCCAAATGGAGCCATCTTGCACTATTTGAATGGCCTTGAAATTTGATGTTGAGTTTTGTTGCCATCTATTATCGTTGTTACGGCCATGTTTCATCCAAATGAAGCCATCTTGCACTATTTCAATGGCCTTGAAATTTGTTGTTGAGTTTTGTTTTCATCTATTATCGTTGTTACGGCCATGTTTCATCCAAATGAAGCCATCTTGCACTATTTCAATGGCCTTGAAATTTGATCTTGACTTTTGTTGCCATCTATTATCCTTGTTACGGCCATGTTTCATCCAAATGAAGCCATCTTGCACTATTTGAATGTCCTAGAAATTTGATGTTGAGTTTTGTTGCCATCTATTATCGTTGTTATGGGCATGTTACATCCAAATGAAGCCATCTTGCACTATTTCAATGGCCTTGAAATTAGATGTTGAATTTTGTTGCCATCTATTATCCTTGTTACGGCCATGTTTCATTCAAATGGAGCCATCTTGCACTATTCCAATGTCCTTGAAATTTGATGTTGAGTTTTGTTGCCATCTATTATCGTTGTTACGGCCATGTTTCATCCAAATGAAGCCATCTTGCACTATTTGAATGGCCTTGAAATTTGATGTTGAGTTTTGTTGCCATCTATTATCGTTGTTACGGCCATGTTTCATCCAAATGAAGCCATCTTGCACTATTTCAATGGCCTTGAAATTTGATGTTGAGTTTTGTTGCCATCTATTATCGTTTTTACGGCCATGTTTCATTCATATGAAGCCATTTTGCACTATTTCAATGGCCTTGACATTTGATGTTGAGTTTTCTTGCTATCTATTATCGTTGTTATGGCCATGTTTCATCCATATGAAGCCATCTTGCACTATTTGAATGGCCTTGAAATTTGATGTTGAGTTTTGTTGTCATCTATTATCGTTGTTACGGCCATGTTTCATCCAAATGAAACCATCTTGCACTATTTCAATGGCCTTGAAATTAGATCTTGACTTTTGTTGCCATTTATTATCGTTGTGACGTTCATGTTTCATCCAAATGAAGCCATCTTGCACTATTTGAATGGCCTTGAAATTTGATGTTGAGTTTTGTTGCCATCTATTATCGTTGTTACGGCCATGTTTCATCCAAATGAAGCCATTTTGCACTATTTCAATGTCCTTGAAATTAGATGTTGAGTTTTGTTGCCATCTATTATCATGTTCGTCCATGTTTCATTCAAATGAAGCCATCTTGCACTATTTCAATGGCCTTGAAATTTGATGTTGAGTTTTGTTGCCATCTATTATCGTTGTTACGGCCATGTTTCATCCACATAAAGCCATCTTTCACTATTTCAATGGCCTTGAAATTTGATGTTGAATTTTGTTGCCATCTATTATCGTTGTTGTGGCCATGTTTCATCCAAATGAAGCATTCTTGCACTATTTCAATGGCCTTGAAATAAGATGTTGCGTTTTTTTGCCATCTATTATCGTTGTTACGGCCATGTTTCATCCATATGAAGCCATCTTGCACTATTTCAATGGCCTTGAAATTTGATGTTGAGTTTTGTTGACCTCTATTATCGTTGTTACGGCCATGTTTCATCCAAATGAAGCCATCTTGCACTATTTGAATGGCCTTGAAATTAGATGTTGCGTTTTTTGCCATCTATTCTCGTTGTTACGGCCATGTTTCATCCAAATGAAGCCATCTTGCACTATTTCAATGGCCTTGAAATTAGATGTTGAATTTTGTTGCCATCTACTATCGTTGTTACGGCCATGTTTCATTCAAATGGAGCCATCTTGCACTATTTCAATGTCCTTGAAATTTGATGTTGAGTTTTGTTGCCATCTATTATCGTTGTTACGGCCATGTTTCATCCAAATGAAGCCATATTGCACTATTTCAATGGCCTTCAAATGCGATGTTGAGTTTTGTTGCCATCTATTATCGTTGTTATGTCCATGTTTCATCCACATAAAGCCATCTTTCACTATTTCAATGGCCTTGAAATAGATGTTGAGTTTTGTTGCCATCTATTATCGTTGTTGTGGCCATGTTTCATCCAAATGAAGCCATCTTGCACTATTTCAATGGCTTTGAAATGATGTTGAATTTTGTTGCCATCTTTTTCGTTGTTACGGCCATGTTTCATCCATATGAAGCCATCTTGCACTATTTCAATGGCCTTGAAATTTGACGTTGAGTTTTGTTGCCATCTATTATCGTTGTTCCGGCCATGTTTCATCCAAATAAAGCCATCTTGCACTATTTCAATGGCCTTGAAATTTGATGTTGAATTTTGTTGCCATCTATTATCGTTGTTGTGGCCATGTTTCATCCAAATGAAGCATTCTTGCACTATTTCAATGGCCTTGAAATAGATGTTGCGTTTTTTGCCATCTATTATCGTTGTTACGGCCATGTTTCATCGATATGAAGCCATCTTGCACTATTTCAATGGCCTTGAAATTTTATGTTGAATTTTGTTGCCATCTATTATCGTTGTTACGTCCATGTTTGAGTCAAATGAAGCCATCTTGCACTATTTCAATGGCCTTGAAATTTGGCATTTTGCACTATTTCAATGGCCTTGAAATTTGATGTTGAGGTTTGTTGCCATCTATTATCGTTGTTACGGCCATGTTTTATCCATATGAAGCCATCTTGCACTATTTGAATGTCCTAGAAATTAGATCTTGAGTTTTGTTGCCATCTATTATCGTTGTTACGGGCATGTTTCATCCAAATGAAGCCATCTTGCACTATTTCAATGGCCTTGAAATTTGACGTTGAGTTTTGTTGTCATCTATTATCGTTGTTACGGCCATGTTTCATTCAAATGAAGCCATCTTGCACTCTTTCAATGGCCTTGAAATTTGATGTTGAGTTTTGTTGCCATCTACTATCGTTGTTACGGGCTTGTTTCATCCAAATGGAGCCATCTTGCACTATTTGAATGGCCTTGAAATTTGATGTTGAGTTTTGTTGCCATCTATTATCGTTGTTACGGCCATGTTTCATCCAAATGAAGCCATCTTTCACTATTTCAATGGCCTTGAAATTTGATGTTGAATTTTGTTGCCATCTATTATCGTTGTTGTGGCCATGTTTCATCCAAATGAAGCATTCTTGCACTATTTCAATGGCCTTGAAATAAGATGTTGCGTTTTTTTGCCATCTATTATCGTTGTTACGGCCATGTTTCATCCATATGAAGCCATCTTGCACTATTTCAATGGCCTTGAAATTTGATGTTGAGTTTTGTTGACCTCTATTATCGTTGTTACGGCCATGTTTCATCCAAATGAAGCCATCTTGCACTATTTGAATGGCCTTGAAATTAGATGTTGCGTTTTTTTGCCATCTATTATCGTTGTTACGGCCATGTTTCATCCAAATGAAGCCATCTTGCACTATTTCAATGGCCTTGAAATTAGATGTTGAATTTTGTTGCCATCTACTATCGTTGTTACGGCCATGTTTCATTCAAATGGAGCCATCTTGCACTATTTCAATGTCCTTGAAATTTGATGTTGAGTTTTGTTGACCTCTGTTATCGTTGTTACGGCCATGTTTCATCCAAATGAAGCCATCTTGCACTATTTGAATGGCCTTGAAATTAGATGTTGCGTTTTTTGCCATCTATTATCGTTGTTACGGCCATGTTTCATCCAAATGAAGCCATCTTGCACTATTTCAATGGCCTTGAAATTAGATGTTGAATTTTGTTGCCATCTACTATCGTTGTTACGGCCATGTTTCATTCAAATGGAGCCATCTTGCACTATTTCAATGTCCTTGAAATTTGATGTTGAGTTTTGTTGCCATCTATTATCGTTGTTACGGCCATGTTTCATCCAAATGAAGCCATCTTGCACTATTTGAATGGCCTTGAAATTTGATGTTGAGTTTTGTTGCCATCTATGATTGTTGTTACGGCCATGTTTCATCCAAATGAAGCCATTTTGCACTATTTCAATGGCCTTCAAATGCGATGTTGAGTTTTGTTGCCATCTATTATCGTTGTTATGTCCATGTTTCATCCACATAAAGCCATATTTCACTATTTCAATGGCCTTGAAATTAGATGTTGAGTTTTGTTGCCATCTATTATCGTTGTTGTGGCCATGTTTCATCCAAATGAAGCCATCTTGCACTATTTCAATGGCTTTCGAAATTTGATGTTGAATTTTGTTGCCATCTTTTCGTTGTTCGTCCATGTTTCATTCAAATGAAGCCATCTTGCACTATTTGAATGGCCTTGAAATTAGATCTTGAGTTTTGTTGCCATCTATTATCGTTGTTACGGGCATGTTTCATCCAAATGAAGCCATCTTGCACTATTTCAATGGCCTTGAAATTTGACGTTGAGTTTTGTTGTCATCTATTATCGTTGTTACGGCCATGTTTCATTCAAATGAAGCCATCTTGCACTCTTTCAATGGCCTTGAAATTTGATGTTGAGTTTTGTTGCCATCTACTATCGTTGTTACGGGCCTTGTTTCATCCAAATGGAGCCATCTTGCACTATTTGAATGGCCTTGAAATTTGATGTTGAGTTTTGTTGCCATCTATTATCGTTGTTACGGCCATGTTTCATCCAAATGAAGCCATCTTTCACTATTTCAATGGCCTTGAAATTTGATGTTGAATTTTGTTGCCATCTATTATTTCGTTGTTACGGCCATGTTTCATCCAAATGAAGCATTCTTGCACTATTTCAATGGCCTTGAAATATGATGTTGCGTTTTTTGCCATCTATTATCGTTGTTACGGCCATGTTTCATTCATATGAAGCCATCTTGCACTATTTCAATGGCCTTGAAATTTGATGTTGAGTTTTGTTGACCTCTATTATCGTTGTTACGGCCATGTTTCATCCAAATGAAGCCATCTTGCACTATTTGAATGGCCTTGAAATTAGATGTTGCGTTTTTTGCCATCTATTACCGTTGTTACGGCCATGTTTCATCCAAATGAAGCCATCTTGCACTATTTCAATGGCCTTGAAATTAGATGTTGAATTTTGTTGCCATCTACTATCGTTGTTACGGCCATGTTTCATTCAAATGGAGCCATCTTGCACTATTTCAATGTCCTTGAAATTTGATGTTGAGTTTTGTTGCCATCTATTATCGTTGTTACGGCCATGTTTCATCCAAATGAAGCCATCTTGCACTATTTGAATGGCCTTGAAATTTGATGTTGAGTTTTGTTGCCATCTATGATTGTTGTTACGGCCATGTTTCATCCAAATGAAGCCATTTGCACTATTTCAATGGCCTTCAAATGCGATGTTGAGTTTTGTTGCCATCTATTATCGTTGTTATGTCCATGTTTCATCCACATGAAGCCATATTGCACTATTTCAATGGCCTTGAAATTAGATGTTGAGTTTTGTTGCCATCTATTATCGTTGTTGTGGCCAAGTTTCATCCAAATGAAGCCATCTTGCACTATTTCAATGGCTTTCAAATGTGCTGTTGAATTTTGTTGCCATCTTTTTCGTTGTTACGGCCATGTTTCATCCATATGAAGCCATCTTGCACTATTTCAATGGCCTTGAAATTTGACGTTGAGTTTTGTTGCCATCTATTCTCGTTGTTACGGCCATGTTTCATCCAAATGAAGCCATCTTGCACTATTTCAATGGCCTTGAAATTTGATGTTGAGTTTTGTTGCCATCTATTATCGTTGTTACGGCCATGTTTCATCCACATAAAGCCATCTTTCACTATTTCAATGGCCTTGAAATTTGATGTTGAATTTTGTTGCCATCTATTATCGTTGTTGTGGCCATGTTTCATCCAAATGAAGCATTCTTGCACTATTTCAATGGCCTTGAAATAAGATGTTGAGTTTTTTGCCATCTATTATCGTTGTTACGGCCATGTTTCATCCATATGAAGCCATCTTGCACTATTTCAATGGCCTTGAAATTTGATGTTGAGTTTTGTTGACCTCTATTATCGTTGTTACGGCCATGTTTCATCCAAATGAAGCCATCTTGCACTATTTGAATGGCCTTGAAATTAGATGTTGCGTTTTTTGCCATCTATTCTCGTTGTTACGGCTATGTTTCATCCAAATGAAGCCATCTTGCACTATTTCAATGGCCTTGAAATTAGATGTTGAATTTTGTTGCCATCTATTATCGTTGTTACGGCCATGTTTCATTCAAATGGTGCCATCTTGCACTATTTCAATGTCCTTGAAATTTGATGTTGAGTTTTGTTGCCATCTATTATCGTTGTTACGGCCATGTTTCATCCAAATGAAGCCATCTTGCACTATTTCAATGGCCTTCAAATGCGATGTTGAGTTTTGTTGCCATCTATTATCGTTGTTATGTCCATGTTTCATCCACATGAAGCCATCTTTCACTATTTCAATGGCCTTGAAATAAGATGTTGAGTTTTGTTGCCATCTATTATCGTTGTTGTGGCCATGTTTCATCCAAATGAAGCCATCTTGCACTATTTCAATGGCTTTCAAATGTGATGTTGAATTTTGTTGCCATCTTTTTCGTTGTTACGGCCATGTTTCATCCATATGAAGCCATCTTGCACTATTTCAATGGCCTTGAAATTTGACGTTGAGTTTTGTTGCCATCTATTATCGTTGTTCCGGCCATGTTTCATCCAAATAAAGCCATCTTGCACTATTTCAATGGCCTTGAAATTTGATGTTGAGTTTTGTTGCCATCTATTATCGTTGTTACGGCCATGTTTCATCCAAATGAAGCCATCTTGCACTATTTCAATGGCCTTCAAATGCGATGTTGAGTTTTGTTGCCATCTATTATCGTTGTTATGTCCATGTTTCATCCACATGAAGCCATATTGCACTATTTCAATGGCCTTGAAATTAGATGTTGAGTTTTGTTGCCATCTATTATCGTTGTTGTGGCCAAGTTTCATCCAAATGAAGCCATCTTGCACTATTTCAATGGCTTTCAAATTTGATGTTGAATTTTGTTGCCATCTTTTTCGTTGTTACGGCCATGTTTCATCCATATGAAGCCATCTTGCACTATTTCAATGGCCTTGAAATTTGACGTTGAGTTTTGTTGCCATCTATTCTCGTTGTTACGGCCATGTTTCATCCAAATGAAGCCATCTTGCACTATTTCAATGGCCTTGAAATTTGATGTTGAGTTTTGTTGCCATCTATTATCGTTGTTACGGCCATGTTTCATCCACATGAAGCCATCTTTCACTATTTCAATGGCCTTGAAATTTGATGTTGAATTTTGTTGCCATCTATTATCGTTGTTGTGGCCATGTTTCATCCAAATGAAGCATTCTTGCACTATTTCAATGGCCTTGAAATATGATGTTGCGTTTTTTGCCATCTATTATCGTTGTTACGGCCATGTTTCATCCATATGAAGCCATCTTGCACTATTTCAATGGCCTTGAAATTTGATGTTGAGTTTTGTTGACCTCTATTATCGTTGTTACGGCCATGTTTCATCCAAATGAAGCCATCTTGCACTATTTGAATGGCCTTGAAATTAGATGTTGCGTTTTTTGCCATCTATTCTCGTTGTTACGGCCATGTTTCATCCAAATGAAGCCATCTTGCACTATTTCAATGGCCTTGAAATTAGATGTTGAATTTTGTTGCCATCTACTATCGTTGTTACGGCCATGTTTCATTCAAATGGAGCCATCTTGCACTATTTCAATGTCCTTGAAATTTGATGTTGAGTTTTGTTGCCATCTATTATCGTTGTTACGGCCATGTTTCATCCAAATGAAGCCATCTTGCACTATTTCAATGGCCTTCAAATGCGATGTTGAGTTTTGTTGCCATCTATTATCGTTGTTATGTCCATGTTTCATCCACATAAAGCCATCTTTCACTATTTCAATGGCCTTGAAATAAGATGTTGAGTTTTGTTGCCATCTATTATCGTTGTTGTGGCCATGTTTCATCCAAATGAAGCCATCTTGCACTATTTCAATGGCTTTCAAATGTGATGTTGAATTTTGTTGCCATCTTTTTCGTTGTTACGGCCATGTTTCATCCATATGAAGCCATCTTGCACTATTTCAATGGCCTTGAAATTTGACGTTGAGTTTTGTTGCCATCTATTATCGTTGTTCCGGCCATGTTTCATCCAAATAAAGCCATCTTGCACTATTTCAATGGCCTTGAAATTTGATGTTGAATTTTGTTGCCATCTATTATCGTTGTTGTGGCCATGTTTCATCCAAATGAAGCATTCTTGCACTATTTCAATGGCCTTGAAATAAGATGTTGCGTTTTTTTGCCATCTATTATCGTTGTTACGGCCATGTTTCATCGATATGAAGCCATCTTGCACTATTTCAATGGCCTTGAAATTTTATGTTGAATTTTGTTGCCATCTATTATCGTTGTTACGTCCATGTTTGAGTCAAATGAAGCCATCTTGCACTATTTCAATGGCCTTGAAATTTGGCATTTTGCACTATTTCAATGGCCTTGAAATTTGATGTTGAGGTTTGTTGCCATCTATTATCGTTGTTACGGCCATGTTTTATCCATATGAAGCCATCTTGCACTATTTGAATGGCCTGAAATTAGATCTTGAGTTTTGTTGCCATCTATTATCGTTGTTACGGGCATGTTTCATCCAAATGAAGCCATCTTGCACTATTTCAATGGCCTTGAAATTTGACGTTGAGTTTTGTTGTCATCTATTATCGTTGTTACGGCCATGTTTCATTCAAATGAAGCCATCTTGCACTCTTTCAATGGCCTTGAAATTTGATGTTGAGTTTTGTTGCCATCTACTATCGTTGTTACGGGCTTGTTTCATCCAAATGGAGCCATCTTGCACTATTTGAATGGCCTTGAAATTTGATGTTGAGTTTTGTTGCCATCTATTATCGTTGTTATGTCCATGTTTCATCCAAATGAAGCCATCTTTCACTATTTCAATGGCCTTGAAATTTGATGTTGAATTTTGTTGCCATCTATTATCGTTGTTGTGGCCATGTTTCATCCAAATGAAGCATTCTTGCACTATTTCAATGGCCTTGAAATAAGATGTTGCGTTTTTTTGCCATCTATTATCGTTGTTACGGCCATGTTTCATCCATATGAAGCCATCTTGCACTATTTCAATGGCCTTGAAATTTGATGTTGAGTTTTGTTGACCTCTATTATCGTTGTTACGGCCATGTTTCATCCAAATGAAGCCATCTTGCACTATTTGAATGGCCTTGAAATTAGATGTTGCGTTTTTTGCCATCTATTATCGTTGTTACGGCCATGTTTCATCCAAATGAAGCCATCTTGCACTATTTCAATGGCCTTGAAATTAGATGTTGAATTTTGTTGCCATCTACTATCGTTGTTACGGCCATGTTTCATTCAAATGGAGCCATCTTGCACTATTTCAATGTCCTTGAAATTTGATGTTGAGTTTTGTTGACCTCTGTTATCGTTGTTACGGCCATGTTTCATCCAAATGAAGCCATCTTGCACTATTTGAATGGCCTTGAAATTAGATGTTGCGTTTTTTTGCCATCTATTATCGTTGTTACGGCCATGTTTCATCCAAATGAAGCCATCTTGCACTATTTCAATGGCCTTGAAATTAGATGTTGAATTTTGTTGCCATCTACTATCGTTGTTACGGCCATGTTTCATTCAAATGGAGCCATCTTGCACTATTTCAATGTCCTTGAAATTTGATGTTGAGTTTTGTTGCCATCTATTATCGTTGTTACGGCCATGTTTCATCCAAATGAAGCCATCTTGCACTATTTGAATGGCCTTGAAATTTGATGTTGAGTTTTGTTGCCATCTATGATTGTTGTTACGGCCATGTTTCATCCAAATGAAGCCATTTTGCACTATTTCAATGGCCTTCAAATGCGATGTTGAGTTTTGTTGCCATCTATTATCGTTGTTATGTCCATGTTTCATCCACATAAAGCCATATTTTACTATTTCAATGGCCTTGAAATTAGATGTTGAGTTTTGTTGCCATCTATTATCGTTGTTGTGGCCATGTTTCATCCAAATGAAGCCATCTTGCACTATTTCAATGGCTTTCAAAAGTGATGTTGAATTTTGTTGCCATCTTTTTCGTTGTTCGTCCATGTTTCATTCAAATGAAGCCATCTTGCACTATTTGAATGTCCTAGAAATTAGATCTTGACTTTTTGCTGCCATCTATTATCGTTGTTACGGGCATGTTTCATCCAAATGAAGCCATCTTGCACTATTTCAATGGCCTTGAAATTTGACGTTGAGTTTTGTTGTCATCTATTATCGTTGTTACGGCCATGTTTCATTCAAATGAAGCCATCTTGCACTCTTTCAATGGCCTTGAAATTTGATGTTGAGTTTTGTTGCCATCTACTATCGTTGTTACGGGCTTGTTTCATCCAAATGGAGCCATCTTGCACTATTTGAATGGCCTTGAAATTTGATGTTGAGTTTTGTTGCCATCTATTATCGTTGTTACGGCCATGTTTCATCCAAATGAAGCCATCTTTCACTATTTCAATGGCCTTGAAATTTGATGTTGAATTTTGTTGCCATCTATTATCGTTGTTGTGGCCATGTTTCATCCAAATGAAGCATTCTTGCACTATTTCAATGGCCTTGAAATAAGATGTTGCGTTTTTTTGCCATCTATTATCGTTGTTACGGCCATGTTTCATCCATATGAAGCCATCTTGCACTATTTCAATGGCCTTGAAATTTGATGTTGAGTTTTGTTGACCTCTATTATCGTTGTTACGGCCATGTTTCATCCAAATGAAGCCATCTTGCACTATTTGAATGGCCTTGAAATTAGATGTTGCGTTTTTTTGCCATCTATTATCGTTGTTACGGCCATGTTTCATCCAAATGAAGCCATCTTGCACTATTTCAATGGCCTTGAAATTAGATGTTGAATTTTGTTGCCATCTACTATCGTTGTTACGGCCATGTTTCATTCAAATGGAGCCATCTTGCACTATTTCAATGTCCTTGAAATTTGATGTTGAGTTTTGTTGCCATCTATTATCGTTGTTACGGCCATGTTTCATCCAAATGAAGCCATCTTGCACTATTTGAATGGCCTTGAAATTTGATGTTGAGTTTTGTTGCCATCTATGATTGTTGTTACGGCCATGTTTCATCCAAATGAAGCCATTTTGCACTATTTCAATGGCCTTCAAATGCGATGTTGAGTTTTGTTGCCATCTATTATCGTTGTTATGTCCATGTTTCATCCACATAAAGCCATATTTCACTATTTCAATGGCCTTGAAATTAGATGTTGAGTTTTGTTGCCATCTATTATCGTTGTTGTGGCCAAGTTTCATCCAAATGAAGCCATCTTGCACTATTTCAATGGCTTTCAAATGTGCTGTTGAATTTTGTTGCCATCTTTTTCGTTGTTACGGCCATGTTTCATCCATATGAAGCCATCTTGCACTATTTCAATGGCCTTGAAATTTGACGTTGAGTTTTGTTGCCATCTATTATCGTTGTTCCGGCCATGTTTCATCCAAATAAAGCCATCTTGCACTATTTCAATGGCCTTGAAATTTTATGTTGAATTTTGTTGCCATCTATTATCGTTGTTACGTCCATGTTTGAGTCAAATGAAGCCATCTTGCACTATTTCAATGGCCTTGAAATTTGGCATTTTGCACTATTTCAATGGCCTTGAAATTTGATGTTGAGGTTTGTTGCCATCTATTATCGTTGTTTCGGCCATGTTTTATCCATATGAAGCCATCTTGCACTATTTGAATGTCCTAGAAATTAGATCTTGACTTTTTGCTGCCATCTATTATCGTTGTTACGGGCATGTTTCATCCAAATGAAGCCATCTTGCACTATTTCAATGGCCTTGAAATTTGACGTTGAGTTTTGTTGTCATCTATTATCGTTGTTACGGCCATGTTTCATTCAAATGAAGCCATCTTGCACTCTTTCAATGGCCTTGAAATTTGATGTTGAGTTTTGTTGCCATCTACTATCGTTGTTACGGGCCTTGTTTCATCCAAATGGAGCCATCTTGCACTATTTGAATGGCCTTGAAATTTGATGTTGAGTTTTGTTGCCATCTATTATCGTTGTTACGGCCATGTTTCATCCAAATGAAGCCATCTTGCACTATTTCAATGGCCTTGAAATTTGTTGTTGAGTTTTGTTTTCATCTATTATCGTTGTTACGGCCATGTTTCATCCAAATGAAGCCATCTTGCACTATTTCAATGGCCTTGAAATTTGATCTTGACTTTTGTTGCCATCTTTCATCCTTGTTACGGCCATGTTTCATCCAAATGAAGCCATCTTGCACTATTTGAATGTCCTAGAAATTTGATGTTGAGTTTTGTTGCCATCTATTATCGTTGTTATGGGCATGTTACATCCAAATGAAGCCATCTTGCACTATTTCAATGGCCTTGAAATTTGACGTTGAATTTTGTTGCCATCTATTATCGTTGCTACGGCCATGTTTCATTCAAATGAAGCCATCTTGCACTATTTCAATGTCCTTGAAATTTGATGTTGAGTTTTGTTGCCATCTATTATCGTTGTTACGGCCATGTTTCATCCAAATGAAGCCATCTTGCACTATTTGAATGGCCTTGAAATTTGATGTTGAGTTTTGTTGCCATCTATTATCGTTGTTACGGTCATGTTTCATCCAAATGAAGCCATCTTGCACTATTTCAATGGCCTTGAAATTTGATGTTGAGTTTTGTTGCCATCTATTATCGTTTTTACGGCCATGTTTCATTCATATGAAGCCATTTTGCACTATTTCAATGGCCTTGACATTTGATGTTGAGTTTTCTTGCTATCTATTATCGTTGTTGTGGCCATGTTTCATCCATATGAAGCCATCTTGCACTATTTCAATGGCCTTGAAATTTGATGTTGAGTTTTGTTGTCATCTATTATCGTTGTTACGGCCATGTTTCATCCAACTGAAACCATCTTGCACTATTTCAATGGCCTTGAAATTAGATCTTGAGTTTTGTTGCCATCTATTATCGTTGTTACGGCCATGTTTCATCCAAATGAAGCCATCTTGCACTATTTGAATGGCCTTGAAATTTGATGTTGAGTTTTGTTGCCATCTATTATCGTTGTTACGGCCATGTTTCATCCAAATGAAGCCATTTTGCACTATTTCAATGTCCTTGAAATTAGATGTTGAGTTTTGTTGCCATCTATTATCGTTGTTCGTCCATGTTTCATCCAAATGAAGCCATCTTGCACTATTTCAATGGCCTTGAAATTTGATGTTGAGTTTTGTTGCCATCTATTATCGTTGTTACGGCCATGTTTCATCCACATAAAGCCATCTTTCACTATTTCAATGGCCTTGAAATTTGATGTTGAATTTTGTTGCCATCTATTATCGTTGTTGTGGCCATGTTTCATCCAAATGAAGCATTCTTGCACTATTTCAATGGCCTTGAAATATGATGTTGCGTTTTGTTGCCATCTATTATCGTTGTTACGGCCATGTTTCATCCATATGAAGCCATCTTGCACTATTTCAATGGCCTTGAAATTTGATGTTGAGTTTTGTTGACCTCTATTATCGTTGTTACGGCCATGTTTCATCCAAATGAAGCCATCTTGCACTATTTGAATGGCCTTGAAATTAGATGTTGCGTTTTTTTGCCATCTATTATCGTTGTTATGTCCATGTTTCATCCACATAAAGCCATATTTCACTATTTCAATGGCCTTGAAATTAGATGTTGAGTTTTGTTGCCATCTATTACCGTTGTTGTGGCCATGTTTCATCCAAATGAAGCCATCTTGTACTATTTCAATGGCTTTCAAATGTGATGTTGAATTTTGTTGCCATCTTTTTCGTTGTTACGGCCATGTTTCATCCATATGAAGCCATCTTGCACTATTTCAATGGCCTTGAAATTTGACGTTGAGTTTTGTTGCCATCTATTATCGTTGTTCCGGCCATGTTTCATCCAAATAAAGCCATCTTGCACTATTTCAATGGCCTTGAAATTTTATGTTGAATTTTGTTGCCATCTATTATCGTTGTTACGTCCATGTTTGAGTCAAATGAAGCCATCTTGCACTATTTCAATGGCCTTGAAATTTGGCATTTTGCACTATTTCAATGGCCTTGAAATTTGATGTTGAGGTTTGTTGCCATCTATTATCGTTGTTACGGCCATGTTTTATCCATATGAAGCCATCTTGCACTATTTGAATGGCCTTGAAATTAGATCTTGACTTTTGTTGCCATCTATTATCGTTGTTACGGGCATGTTTCATCCAAATGAAGCCATCTTGC
Source organism: Anopheles arabiensis (assembly GCF_016920715.1). NCBI lineage: Eukaryota > Metazoa > Arthropoda > Insecta > Diptera > Culicidae > Anopheles > Anopheles arabiensis. Next base: position 148,077 of record NW_024412160.1, read on the forward strand.
ACTATTTGAATGGCCTTGAAATTTGACGTTGAGTTTTGTTGTCATCTATTATCGTTGTTACGGCCATGTTTCATTCAAATGAAGCCATCTTGCACTCTTTCAATGGCCTTGAAATTTGATGTTGAGTTTTGTTGCCATCTACTATCGTTGTTACGGGCTTGTTTCATCCAAATGGAGCCATCTTGCACTATTTGAATGGCCTTGAAATTTGATGTTGAGTTTTGTTGCCATCTATTATCGTTGTTACGGCCATGTTTCATCCAAATGAAGCCATCTTGCACTATTTCAATGGCCTTGAAATTTGTTGTTGAGTTTTGTTTTCATCTATTATCGTTGTTACGGCCATGTTTCATCCAAATGAAGCCATCTTGCACTATTTCAATGGCCTTGAAATTTGATCTTGACTTTTGTTGCCATCTTTCATCCTTGTTACGGCCATGTTTCATCCAAATGAAGCCATCTTGCACTATTTGAATGTCCTAGAAATTTGATGTTGAGTTTTGTTGCCATCTATTATCGTTGTTATGGGCATGTTACATCCAAATGAAGCCATCTTGCACGATTTCAATGGCCTTGAAATTAGATGTTGAATTTTGTTGCCATCTATTATCCTTGTTACGGCCATGTTTCATTCAAATGAAGCCATCTTGCACTATTTCAATGTCCTTGAAATTTGATGTTGAGTTTTGTTGCCATCTATTATCGTTGTTACGGCCATGTTTCATCCAAATGAAGCCATCTTGCACTATTTGAATGGCCTTGAAATTTGATGTTGAGTTTTGTTGCCATCTATTATCGTTGTTACGGCCATGTTTCATCCAAATGAAGCCATCTTGCACTATTTCAATGGCCTTGAAATTTGATGTTGAGTTTTGTTGCCATCTATTATCGTTGTTACGGCCATCTTTCATTCATATGAAGCCATCTTGCACTATTTCAATGGCCTTGACATTTGATGTTGAGTTTTCTTGCTATCTATTATCGTTGTTATGGCCATGTTTCATCCATATGAAGCCATCTTGCACTATTTGAATGGCCTTGAAATTTGATGTTGAGTTTTGTTGTCATCTATTATCGTTGTTACGGCCATGTTTCATCCAAATGAAACCATCTTGCACTATTTCAATGGCCTTGAAATTTGATCTTGAGTTTTGTTGCCATTTATTATCGTTGTTACGCGACCATGTTTCATCCAAATGAAGCCATCTTGCACTATTTGAATGGCCTTGAAATTTGATGTTGAGTTTTGTTGCCATCTATTATCGTTGTTACGGCCATGTTTCATCCAAATGAAGCCATCTTGCACTATTTCAATGTCCTTGAAATTTGATGTTGAGTTTTGTTGCCATCTATTATCGTTGTTCGTCCATGTTTCATCCAAATGAAGCCATCTTGCACTATTTCAATGGCCTTGAAATTTGATTTTGAGTTTTGTTGCCATCTATTATCGTTGTTACGGCCATGTTTCATCCACATGAAGCCATCTTTCACTATTTCAATGGCCTTGAAATTTGATGTTGAATTTTGTTGCCATCTATTATCGTTGTTGTGGCCATGTTTCATCCAAATGAAGCATTCTTGCACTATTTCAATGGCCTTGAAATATGATGTTGCGTTTTTTTGCCATCTATTATCGTTGTTACGGCCATGTTTCATCCATATGAAGCCATCTTGCACTAATTCAATGGCCTTGAAATTTGATGTTGAATTTTGTTGCCATCTATTATCGTTGTTACGGCCATGTTTCATCCACATAAAGCCATATTTCACTATTTCAATGGCCTTGAAATTAGATGTTGAGTTTTGTTGCCATCTATTACCGTTGTTGTGGCCATGTTTCATCCAAATGAAGCCATCTTGTACTATTTCAATGGCTTTGAAATGTGATGTTGAATTTTGTTGCCATCTTTTCGTTGTTACGGCCATGTTTCATCCATATGAAGCCATCTTGCACTATTTCAATGGCCTTGAAATTTGACGTTGAGTTTTGTTGCCATCTATTATCGTTGTTCCGGCCATGTTTCATCCAAATAAAGCCATCTTGCACTATTTCAATGGCCTTGAAATTTTATGTTGAATTTTGTTGCCATCTATTATCGTTGTTACGTCCATGTTTGAGTCAAATGAAGCCATCTTGCACTATTTCAATGGCCTTGAAATTTGGCATTTTGCACTATTTCAATGGCCTTGAAATTTGATGTTGAGGTTTGTTGCCATCTATTATCGTTGTTACGGCCATGTTTTATCCATATGAAGCCATCTTGCACTATTTGAATGGCCTTGAAATTAGATCTTGACTTTTGTTGCCATCTATTATCGTTGTTACGGGCATGTTTCATCCAAATGAAGCCATCTTGCACTATTTGAATGGCCTTGAAATTTGACGTTGAGTTTTGTTGTCATCTATTATCGTTGTTACGGCCATGTTTCATTCAAATGAAGCCATCTTGCACTCTTTCAATGGCCTTGAAATTTGATGTTGAGTTTTGTTGCCATCTACTATCGTTGTTACGGGCTTGTTTCATCCAAATGGAGCCATCTTGCACTATTTGAATGGCCTTGAAATTTGATGTTGAGTTTTGTTGCCATCTATTATCGTTGTTACGGCCATGTTTCATCCAAATGAAGCCATCTTGCACTATTTCAATGGCCTTGAAATTTGTTGTTGAGTTTTGTTTTCATCTATTATCGTTGTTACGGCCATGTTTCATCCAAATGAAGCCATCTTGCACTATTTCAATGGCCTTGAAATTTGATCTTGACTTTTGTTGCCATCTATTATCCTTGTTACGGCCATGTTTCATCCAAATGAAGCCATCTTGCACTATTTGAATGTCCTAGAAATTTGATGTTGAGTTTTGTTGCCATCTATTATCGTTGTTATGGGCATGTTACATCCAAATGAAGCCATCTTGCACGATTTCAATGGCCTTGAAATTAGATGTTGAATTTTGTTGCCATCTATTATCCTTGTTACGGCCATGTTTCATTCAAATGAAGCCATCTTGCACTATTTCAATGTCCTTGAAATTTGATGTTGAGTTTTGTTGCCATCTATTATCGTTGTTACGGCCATGTTTCATCCAAATGAAGCCATCTTGCACTATTTGAATGGCCTTGAAATTTGATGTTGAGTTTTGTTGCCATCTATTATCGTTGTTACGGCCATGTTTCATCCAAATGAAGCCATCTTGCACTATTTCAATGGCCTTGAAATTTGATGTTGAGTTTTGTTGCCATCTATTATCGTTGTTACGGCCATCTTTCATTCATATGAAGCCATCTTGCACTATTTCAATGGCCTTGACATTTGATGTTGAGTTTTCTTGCTATCTATTATCGTTGTTATGGCCATGTTTCATCCATATGAAGCCATCTTGCACTATTTGAATGGCCTTGAAATTTGATGTTGAGTTTTGTTGTCATCTATTATCGTTGTTACGGCCATGTTTCATCCAAATGAAACCATCTTGCACTATTTCAATGGCCTTGAAATTAGATCTTGACTTTTGTTGCCATTTATTATCGTTGTTACGTTCATGTTTCATCCAAATGAAGCCATCTTGCACTATTTGAATGGCCTTGAAATTTGATGTTGAGTTTTGTTGCCATCTATTATCGTTGTTACGGCCATGTTTCATCCAAATGAAGCCATCTTGCACTATTTCAATGTCCTTGAAATTTGATGTTGAGTTTTGTTGCCATCTATTATCGTTGTTCGTCCATGTTTCATTCAAATGAAGCCATCTTGCACTATTTCAATGGCCTTGAAATTTGATTTTGAGTTTTGTTGCCATCTATTATCGTTGTTACGGCCATGTTTCATCCACATGAAGCCATCTTTCACTATTTCAATGGCCTTGAAATTTGATGTTGAATTTTGTTGCCATCTATTATCGTTGTTGTGGCCATGTTTCATCCAAATGAAGCATTCTTGCACTATTTCAATGGCCTTGAAATAAGATGTTGCGTTTTTTTGCCATCTATTATCGTTGTTACGGCCATGTTTCATCCATATGAAGCCATCTTGCACTATTTCAATGGCCTTGAAATTTGATGTTGAGTTTTGTTGACCTCTATTATCGTTGTTACGGCCATGTTTCATCCAAATGAAGCCATCTTGCACTATTTGAATGGCCTTGAAATTAGATGTTGCGTTTTTTGCCATCTATTATCGTTGTTACGGCCATGTTTCATCCAAATGAAGCCATCTTGCACTATTTCAATGGCCTTGAAATTAGATGTTGAATTTTGTTGCCATCTACTATCGTTGTTACGGCCATGTTTCATTCAAATGGAGCCATATTGCACTATTTCAATGTCCTTGAAATTTGATGTTGAGTTTTGTTGCCATCTATTATCGTTGTTACGGCCATGTTTCATCCAAATGAAGCCATCTTGCACTATTTCAATGGCCTTGAAATTTGATGTTGAGTTTTGTTGACCTCTATCATCGTTGTTACGGCCATGTTTCATCCACATGAAGCCATCTTGCACTAATTCAATGGTCTTGAAATTTGATGTTGAATTTTGTTGCCATCTATTATTGTTGTTACGGCCATGTTTCATCCAAATGAAGCCATCTTGCACTATTTGAATGGCCTTCAAATGCGATGTTGAGTTTTGTTGCCATCTATTATCGTTGTTATGTCCATGTTTCATCCACATAAAGCCATATTTCACTATTTCAATGGTCTTGAAATTAGATGTTGATTTTTGTTGCCATCTATTATCGTTGTTGTGGCCATGTTTCATCCAAATGAAGCCATCTTGCACTATTTCAATGGCTTTCAAATGTGATGTTGAATTTTGTTGCCATCTTTTTCGTTGTTACGGCCATGTTTCATCCATATGAAGCCATCTTGCACTATTTCAATGGCCTTGAAATTTGACGTTGAGTTTTGTTGCCATCTATTATCGTTGTTCCGGCCATGTTTCATCCAAATAAAGCCATCTTGCACTATTTCAATGGCCTTGAAATTTTATGTTGAATTTTGTTGCCATCTATTATCGTTGTTACGTCCATGTTTGAGTCAAATGAAGCCATCTTGCACTATTTCAATGGCCTTGAAATTTGGCATTTTGCACTATTTCAATGGCCTTGAAATTTGATGTTGAGGTTTGTTGCCATCTATTATCGTTGTTACGGCCATGTTTTATCCATATGAAGCCATCTTGCACTATTTGAATGTCCTTGAAATTTGATGTTGAGTTTTGTTGCCATCTATTATCGTTGTTACGGGCATGTTTCATCCAAATGAAGCCATCTTGCACTATTTGAATGGCCTTGAAATTTGACGTTGAGTTTTGTTGTCATCTATTATCGTTGTTACGGCCATGTTTCATTCAAATGAAGCCATCTTGCACTCTTTCAATGGCCTTGAAATTTGATGTTGAGTTTTGTTGCCATCTACTATCGTTGTTACGGGCTTGTTTCATCCAAATGGAGCCATCTTGCACTATTTGAATGGCCTTGAAATTTGTTGTTGAGTTTTGTTGCCATCTATTATCGTTGTTACGGCCATGTTTCATCCAAATGAAGCCATCTTGCACTATTTCAATGGCCTTGAAATTTGTTGTTGAGTTTTGTTTTCATCTATTATCGTTGTTACGGCCATGTTTCATCCAAATGAAGCCATCTTGCACTATTTCAATGGCCTTGAAATTTGATCTTGAGTTTTGTTGCCATCTATTATCCTTGTTACGGCCATGTTTCATCCAAATGAAGCCATCTTGCACTATTTGAATGTCCTAGAAATTTGATGTTGAGTTTTGTTGCCATCTATTATCGTTGTTATGGGCATGTTACATCCAAATGAAGCCATCTTGCACTATTTCAATGGCCTTGAAATTTGACGTTGAATTTTGTTGCCATCTATTATCGTTGCTACAGCCATGTTTCATTCAAATGAAGCATCTTGCAGTATTTCAATGGCCTTGAAATTTGATGTTGAGTTTTGTTGCCATCTACTATCGTTGTTACGGGCTTGTTTCATCCAAATGGAGCCATCCTGCACTATTTCAATGGCCTTGAAATTTGATGTTGAGTTTTGTTGCCATCTATTATCCTTGTTACGGCCATGTTTCATCCAAATAAAGCCATCTTGCACTATTTAAATGGCCTTGAATTTGATGTTGAGTTTTGTTGCCGTCCATTATCGCTGGTGCGGCCATGTTTCATTCATATGAAGTCATCTTGCACTATTTGAATGGCCTTGAAATTTGATGTTGGATTTTGTTGCCATCTATTATCGTTGTTTCGTCCTTGTTTAATCCAAATGAAGCCATCTTGCACTATTTCAATGGCCTTGAAATTAAATGTTGAGTTTTGTTGCCATCTATCATCCTTGTTACGGCCATGTTTCATCCAAATGAAGCCATCTTGCACTATTTGAATGTCCTAGAAATTAGATGTTGAGTTTTGTTGCCATCTATTATCGTTGTTACGGCCATGTTTCATCCAAATGAAGCCATTTTGCACTATTTCAATGACCTTGACATTTGATATTGAGTGTTTTTGCCATCTATTATCGTTGTTACGGCCATGTTTCATCCATATGAAGCATTCTTGCACTATTTGAATGTCCTTGAAATTAGATCTTGAGTTTTAATGCCATTTATTATCGTTGTTACGGCCATGTTTCATCCATATGAAGCCATCTTGCACTATTTCAATGGCCTTGAAATTTGACGTTGAGTTTTGTTGCCATCTATTCTCGTTGCAACGGCCATGTTTCATCCAAATGAAGCCATCTTGCACTATTTGAATGGCCTTGAAATTAGATGTTGAGTTTTGTTGCCATCTATTATCGTTGTTACGGCCATGTTTCATCCAAATGAAGCCATCTTGCACTATTTCAATGGCCTTGAAATTTGATGTTGAATTTTGTTGCCATCTATTATCGTTGTTACGGCCATGTTTCATCCATATGAAGCCATCTTGCACTATTTCAATGGCCTTGAAATTTGATGTTGAGTGTTTTTGCCATCTATTATCGTTGTTACGGCCATGTTTTATCCAAATGAAGCCATCTTGCACTATTTCAATGGCCTTGAAATTAGATCTTGAGTTTTGTTGCCATTTATTATCGTTATTACGGCCATGTTTCATCCAAATGAAGCCATCTTGCACTATTTCAATGTCCTTGAAATTTGATGTTGAGTGTTTTTGCCATCTATTATCGTTGTTACAGCCATGTTTCATCCAAATGAAGGCATCTTGCACTATTTCAATGGCCTTGAAATTTGATGTTGAGTTTTTGTTGCCATCTATTATCGTTGTTACGGCCATGTTTCATCCAAATGAAGCCATCTTGCACTATTTGAATGGCCTTGAAATAAGATCTTGAGTTTTGTTGTCATCTATTATCGTTGTTACGGCCATGTTTCATCCATATGAAGCCAGCTTGCACTATTTCAATGGCCTTGAAATTAGATCTTGAGTTTTTGTTGCCATCTATTATCGTTGTTACGGCCATGTTTCATCCATATGAAGCCATCTTGTACTATTTCAATGGCCTTGAAATTTGATGTTGAGTTTTGTTGCCATCTATTATCTTTGTTTCGTCCTTGTTTCATCCAAATGAAGCCATCTTGCACTATTTCAATGGCCTTGAAATTTGATGTTGAGTTTTGTTGCCATCTATTCTCGTTTTTACGGCCATGTTTCATCCAAATGAAGCCATTTTGCACTATTTCAATGGCCTTGACATTTGATGTTGAGTTTTGTTGCCATCTATTATCGTTGTTACGGCCATGTTTCATCCAAATGAAGCCATCTTGCACTATTTGAATGGCCTTGAAATTTGATGTTGAATTTTGTTGCCATCTATTATCGTTGTTACGGCCATGTTTCATCCAAATGAAGCCATCTTGCACTATTTCAATGTCCTTGAAATTTGATGTTGAGTTTTGTTGCCATCTATTATCGTTGTTACGGCCATGTTTCATCCAAATGAAGCCATTTTGCACTATTTCAATGGCCTTGACATTTGATGTTGAGTTTTCTTGCTATCTATTATCGTTGTTACGGCCATGTTTCATCCATATGAAGCCATCTTGCACTATTTCAATGGCCTTGAAATTTGATGTTGAATTTTGTTGCCATCTATTCTCAATGTTACGGCCATGTTTCATCCATATGAAGCCATCTTGCACTATTTCAATGGCCTTGAAATTTGATGTTGAGTGTTTTTGCCATCTATTATCGTTGTTACGGCCATGTTTCATCCAAATGAAGCCCTCTTGCACTATTTCAATGGCCTTGAAATTAGATGTTGAGTTTTGTTGCCATTTATTATCGTTGTTACGGCCATGTTTCATCCAAATGAAGCCATCTTGCACTATTTGAATGGCCTTGAAATTTGATGTTGAGTTTTGTTGCCATCTATTATCGTTGTTACGGCCATGTTTCATCCAAATGAAGCCATCTTGCACTATTTCAATGGCCTTGAAATTTTATGTTGAGTTTTGTTGCCATCTATTATCGTTGTTACGGCCATGTTTCATCCAAATGAATCCATTTTGCACTATTTCAATGGCCTTGAAATTAGATGTTGAGTTTTGTTGCCATCTATTATCGTTGTTACGGCCATGTTTCATCCAAATAAAGCCATCTTGCACTATTTCAATGGCCTTGAAATTTGATGTTGAGTTTTGTTGCCATCTATTATCGTTGTTACGGCCATGTTTCATCCATATGAAGCCATCTTGCACTATTTCAATGACCTTGAAATTTGATGTTGAATTTTGTTGGCATCTATTATCGTTGTTACAGCCATGTTATATCCAAATGAAGGCATCTTGCACTATTTCAATGGCCTTGAAATTTGATGTTGAGTTTTTGTTGCCATCTATTATCGTTGTTACGGCCATGTTTTATCCAAATGAAGCCATCTTGCACTATTTCAATGGCCTTGAAATTTGATGTTGAGTGTTTTTAGCATCTATTATCGTTGTTACGGCCATGTTTCATCCAAATGAAGCCATCTTGCACTATTTCAATGGCCTTGAAATTTGATGTTGAGTTTTGTTTTCATCTATTATCGTTGTTACGGCCATGTTTCATCCAAATGAAGCCATCTTGCACTATTTCAATGGCCTTGAAATTTGATGTTGAGTTTTGTTGTCATCTATTATCGTTGTTACGGCCATGTTTGATCCATATGAAGCCAGCTTGCACTATTTCAATGGCCTTGAAATTTGATGTTGAATTTTGTTGCCATCTATTATCGTTGTTACGGCCATGTTTCATCCAAATGAAGCCATCTTGCACTATTTGAATGTCCTTGAAATTAGATCTTGAGTTTTGTTGCCATTTATTATCGTTGTTACGGCCATGTTTCATCCAAATGAAGCCATCTTGCACTATTTGAATGGCCTGGAAATTTGATGTTGAGTTTTTGTTGCCATCTATTCTCGTTGCAACGGCCATGTTTCATCCAAATGAAGCCATCTTGCACTATTTGAATGGCCTTGAAATTTAATGTTTAGTTTTGTTGCCATCTATTATCGTTGTTACGGCCATGTTTCATCCCAATGAAGCCATCTTGCACTATTTCAATGGCCTTGAAATTTGATGTTGAATTTTGTTGCCATCTATTATCGTTGTTACGGCCATGTTTCATCCATATGAAGCCATCTTGCACTATTACAATGGCCTTGAAATTTGATGTTGAATTTTGTTACCATCTATTATCGTTGCTCGTCCATGTTGAATCCAAATGAAGCCATCTTGCACTATTTCAATGGCCTTGAAATATGATGTTGAGTTTTTATGCCATCTATTATCGTTGTTACGGCCATGTTTCATCCATATGAAGCCATCTTGCACTATTTCAATGGCCTTTAAATTTGATGTTGAGTTTTGTTGCCATCTATTATCGTTGTTACGGCCATGTTTCATTCAAATGAATCCATCTTGCACTATTTCAATGGCCTTGAAGTTTGATGTTGAGTTTTGTTGCCATCTATTATCGTTGTTACGGCCATGTTTCATCCAAATGAAGCCATCTTGCACTATTTCAATGGCCTTGAAATTTGATGTTGAGTTTTGTTGCCATCTATTATCGTTGTTACGGCCATGTTTCATCCAAATGAAGCCATCTTGGACTATTTCAATGGCCTTGAAATTAGATGTTGAGTTTTGTTGCCATCTATTATCGTTGTTACGGCCATGTTTCATCCAAATGAAGCCATCTTGCACTATTTCAATGGCCTTGAAATTTTATGTTGAGTTTTGTTGCCATCTATTATCGTTTTTACGGCCATGTTTCATTCATATGAAGCCATTTTGCACTATTTCAATGGCCTTGACATTTGATGTTGAGTTTTCTTGCTATCGATTATCGTTGTTACGGCCATGTTTCATCCATATGAAGCCATCTTGCACTATTTCGATGGCCTTGAAATTTGATGTTGAGTTTTGTTGCCATCTATTATCGTTGTTACGGCCATGTTTCATCCAAATGAAGCCATCTTGCACTATTTCAATGGCCTTGAAATTTGATGTTGAGTTTTGTTGCCATCTATTATCGTTGTTACGGCCATGTTTCATCCAAATGAAGCCATCTTGAAATTTGATGTTGAGTTTTGTTGCCATCTATTAAATGAAGCCATCTTGCACTATTTGAATGGCCTTGAAATTTGATGTCGAGTTTTGTTGCCATCTATTATCGTTGTTACGGCCATGTTTCATCCAAATGAAGCCATTTTGCACTATTTCAATGGCCTTGACATTTGATGTTGAGTTTTGTTGCCATCTATTATCGTTGTTACGGCCATGTTTCATCCAAATGAAGCCATCTTGCACTATTTCAATGGCCTTGAAATTTGATGTTGAGTTTTGTTGCCATCTATTATCGTTGTTACGGCCATGTTTCATCCAAATGAAGCCATCTTGCACTATTTCAATGGCCTTGAAATTTGATCTTGAGTTTTGTTGCCATCTATTATCGTTGTTACGGCCATGTTTCATCCAAATGAAGCCATCTTGCACTATTTCAATGGCCTTGAAATTTGATGTTGAGTTTTGTTGCCATCTATTATCGTTGTTACGGCCATGTTTCATCCAAATGAAGCCATCTTGCTCTTTTTGAATGGCCTTGAAATTTGATGTTGAGTTTCGTTGCCATCTATTATCGTTGTTACGGCCATGTTTCATCCAAATGAAGCCATCTTGCACTATTTCAATGGCCTTGAAATTTGACGTTGAGTTTTGTTGCCATCTATTATCGTTGTTACAGCCATGTTTCATCCAAATGAAGCCATCTTGCACTATTTCAATGGCCTTGAAATTAGATGTTGAGTTTTGTTGCCATCTATTATCGTTGTTTATGTTTTTGTTTATGTTTATGTTTATTTGTCCATCGATGGACAATAATGCCCTCTCGAACCATTTTAGTAATGTTTTACAATGAGTTCTTTACAATGGATTACAATAACATAGAACATAAAAATGTGCACTATGGAAACAAATTTAACACAGAAACACGATCATTAAACTCAGTTGGCAAAATCCTCGGCTCAAAAGCGTCGCTGACTGCGTTGAAAGCACGGCACATAAGTAGGAACGGGTTAGAGGAGCCAAATTGCGTTCTACGGTCGTCGAGGGCCAACATTGCCCGAGTCCGGAGCGGCCTGGCCGGAGCGTACAGGTTGATGGCAGCCAGTAGTGACGGAGAGTCAATACGGCCGTCGAGAAGTCCCGTGATGAACGACAACCTGGCTTTTCGTAAACGCTCACTTAGGGTGGGCCCGAGTAGTAAACACCTAGTCCGGTAATCGAGCCTTTGGTTCCATGAGCGAAGTGCAAATCGTGAAATTTTGCGCTGGATTGATTCCAATCGAGCTAACGGACGCGCTGCAGTTGGCCACCATACGATATTTGTATATTCCATCAACGACCGGATAAGTGAGCAATAGAGCGCCTTGGTGCAAGGTATATCATTAAGCTCGCGAGTCATATTGATAACTAGTCCTAGCATTCTATTGCTGGTGGCTACTACGTGATCCAGCTGATCCTTAAATAATAGTTTTGTATCGAGCAAAACACCTAGATCCTTAACACATAGTTTTCGCACCAAGGACTGTCCATCAAGCGCATATTCATAACATGATGGGCAGGGAGAACGACTGAAAGTGATGACTTCACATTTATGTGTGCATAGGGATAAAGCATTACGGTTGCACCAACACTGGAACTCATGCAAGGAAGTTTGCAGTCGGGCGTCGGAGGAAAATTTTTCGCGTCATCTGCGTACAGTAGATGATTATCAGCCGGAAGGATCAATGTCGCGTCGTTGATGAAAAGAAGGAACAGCAAAGGACCCAGGTTGCTGCCCTGCGGGACTCCAGAAGATGCATGCACTGGACTTGACATGTACGGGCCTAACTTCACAGAATATTGACGATCTGTAAGGTACGATCTAAGCCACATTATCATAGGGTTTGGGAGACCAAGTATGTCGAGTTTCGCTAGCAAGATGGAGTGCGATACACTGTCGAATGCTGCCTTGATATCCGTATAAATAGCATCTAGTTGTAAACCGTTATCGATAGATTTATGGCATTTGCTAACAAATTCTAGTAGATTAGTCGTTGTAGATCGCCTGGGTACAAAACCATGTTGATTCACACTAATATAGTTGCAGGCCGAGGCCAACAATGGCTCGTAGATTAGCATTTCGAACACCTTTGCACACACGCTGAGTGAGGTTATGCCACGATAGTTTACAGCATCATTCTTACATCCCTTCTTGTAGATGGGTGTCATCCAGGAAGATTTCCAAGTGGCAGAAAAGGTTCCACATCTCAGGGACTCCTTAAAAATCTTCATCAGCGAGGGAGCAAGCGCAGAAGCACACCACTTTAGGATAACGGCCGGTATACCATCTGGGCCAGGGGTATATGAGGATTTGACACGTTTGATGGCAGAGATCATCGTATCGACAGTGACGACTGGTAGCATAGGGAGCAGTGCACCAACAGGTGTGTTAGAGAGAGCATCGGCCACATCTTCTGGACCAGTAGTTTGAGAAGCGAAGTTGTCCTTGAAGCGCAAGGCAAACAATTTACATATTTCTGGCAGGGAACAGGCACTGTCACCGTCATAACGTATAATGCTTGGTAGCCCAGCAGATTATCGTTTTTTGTCCATATAACTCCAAAAGCGCCTAGGGTACTTGCAGAGGGAACGTGCAGTTTGTTTCAAATAACTTCGGTGACAGGATCTATTATATCGGCGATAGAGAGAATGAACTCTGTTGTAATAAAGACGTGACGTGCTGTTTCGTTCTGCTCGTTGATCAGAATAGGCTTTTCTTTTTTCTTTTTTAAATGCATTTAGTGTGCGATCAGCCCATGGTGGTCCACGACGAGGAATTTTAACAGGAGTGCATTCACATATAGCAGATCTCATGAACTCACAAAAAGCCTCTGTGGCATTGTCAATGGTTGAATAGTCCGAACAGTTAAAAGAATTGTCAAAAGATAAAATCAATCGCTCCAATTTTGGAAGGTCAACACGAGCATAATTCAGCCTTTTATCAGCAACAATGGCTGTAGCGATCGTAACTGGGGCTACGTTGTCCAAATCAAAGTCAAGCGGAGGGTGGTGTTCGTCGATAGTAGTAAGGGGATATTCACAGACACGTATTGAAGAACATGTAGATGTAGCTGGCCAATTTGCGTAAATTAGGTCAAGTATTCGCCCCGATGAGTTAGTATTGAAGTTAAGCTGGTATAGTCCACTCTGATGCAAACCATCAACGAACTGGACACTGCGCGCGGAGCGTGCATGAGGCTCATAGAAATCAAAAGCAGCTCCATTTTCCTCTGACGCCGATGTCCAGGATAGCGTAGACTGGTTGAAATCACCAATAAGCATGAACCTGTCTCTCGGACCAAGAGTAGTGCAGATATTAGCAACGAAGTCGATCAATGCCCTTATTTTCTCCTCATTCATGCTATGGTTAGGAGGCAGGTAGGCAGCGGCAATAAACAAACGGTGGTCGCATAAGTGAATACATACGCAAGTGAGTTCTAACAGTTGCGGCAACGTAGGAAGCACATAAGAGAGAAGAGAAACGTTGCATGCAATTAAAACACCATCCCCACGAGAGTGAGAGCTGTTATTGGCATCCCGGTCGCATCGGTAAACACGATACTCATCTCCTAGAAGGAGAGCGGTGGGAATACAGGGATCAAGCCAAGTTTCAGTGAGTACCAATACATCGTATTCCGTCTCAAGAACCGACAAACGGAATTCATCGGCTTTAGAACGCAGGCCACGCACATTCTGATAGTACACAGTGATACAAGCCGCTCGATCAGTGGGTGCTTGTTGCGTAGTGTTAGTAGGCGCTGTGGTGTTGCAATTGAGCGAGCTTATCGTAGAAGGTGAGTGTATTGTGTTTGTTGTCGAAGGATTTGCTCGAGCCGTATGCGCAAAATATGGGTGCGCTGCTGTAGTGCGGTTACTTCGGAAAAAATTGAACCAGTGTAGTTTGAAGTGTTTTTGAACGTGACTGGACGGAAGAGTGGGTGAAGGGAGAGTGCAGTTCATATCGGTTGGTGATTGTTCGGTTTGTGTTCGTGCGGGTTCATGGATATGTGCCGGTGAGTATGGATTGTTGTGGGGATTATTGTGTTGGGTACAAGGCTGCTGTGGTGCCGGTGAGTGTTGAGTGCGAGGCTGTTGTGGTGCCGGTGTCTGCTGAGTACGGGGTTGTTGCGGTATCGGTGTGTAAGTGTTCGTGTGTTGTGATCGTGAATGTAGAGATCGCGGCGGGAGTGAAATGAACTCACGCACACCGAGCCCGACCGGCCAGGAGGCTGCGTTAAGTGCCTTACTACGAAGGGCAGCAGGGATTCTGACCTTGAACGATACAGCACTCAATGGGCTAGGAACCGTTCCTGCTTTTAGCAGGCTAAAAGCAATTGCGTCTGCAGTGTCCAACTGCAAACACACCAACGAGACAACTTGCTCTATGGTGACGGACGCAGCCAACCTTGAAAGATGCAGCCATAAATAATCGGTTCTTGGTGTCTGTGAAACTGTTGGTATTGAAGCGGAGGTTGTATTAGTACCTGTGATTATTGGTGGTAGTGAAGGAGGATCGATCCGGTGAGTGTTGTTTGTATTTGTGACGTTTGATATTGCTGCACTGTCAACAAACACGGCATCTGAGGATGCAACTGCATCACAAAATAATCTTCGTCTTTTTCCGTTTGGTAGTGCATCTGGGAGCAATTGATTGCTATGCTGCAAGGATGCCGAATGAGCCGTGGCGATTCCGGCAAAGCCATCCCGAATCTCCTGTATTACCGGTGGGACCAAGCTAGCCTTCATGGCATCAACAGCAGCTGTGAGGGCTGCCTGAAACCCAACCTGCATACCCATGCCCTTGACCGCCTTGCTACGCGGATTCCCGATGGCGTTAGTACACCCAATGCAACTCCAGTGCAGGGAAGCCATCCGTTTCACTTCATCGATGACCGATATAGGCACCTTAGTGCACACCAGATGGTATGTACCCTCACAATATAGGCACGTAATTGACCCTTCAACCGGGCCCAATGCTTCTGAACATGCATAACACACATCCTCCATTTTAGATGCCGCTGCAGATGAACGTCGAAGCAGCCACAAATAAAAGCCAAATATATCGCGAACACGGTGGTTTTCGTCAGGAACACGATGGCAGGGTCACGAGACTACACTTATGGACACACTAAAACTGGTGTTGATTAGAGCAAAACCAGATTACACCAATAAAAAGCGGATAAATGTGGAGCGATAGCAGAAGACACGCTTTGTTGACAACATTCAAATGTGTATGTCCATCTTGCACTATTTGTATGACCTTGAAATTTGATGTTGAGTTTTGTTGCCATCTATTATCGTTGTTACGGCCATGTTTCATCCAAATGAAGCCATCTTGCACTATTTCAATGGCCTTGCAATTAGATGTTGAGTTTTGTTGCCATCTATTATCGTTGTTACGGCCATGTTTCATCCAAATGAAGCCATTTTGCACTATTTCATTGGTCTTGAAATTTGATGTTGAATTTTGTTGCCATCTATTATCGTTGTTACGGCCATGTTTCATCCAAATGAAGCCATCTTGCACTATTTGAATGGCCTTGAAATTTGATGTTGAGTTTTGTTGCCATCTATTATCGTTGTTACGGCCATGTTTCATCCAAATGAAGCCATCTTGCACTATTTCAATGGCCTTGAAATTTGTTGTTGAGTTTTGTTTTCATCTATTATCGTTGTTACGGCCATGTTTCATCCAAATAAAGCCATCTTGCACTATTTCAATGGCCTTGAAATTTGATGTTGAGTTTTATTGCCATCTATTATCCTTGTTACGGCCATGTTTCATCCAAATGAAGCCATCTTGCACTATTTAAATGGCCTTGAATTTGTTGTTGAGTTTTGTTACCGTCCATTATCGCTGTTGCGGCCATGTTTCATCCATATGAAGTCATCTTGCACTATTTGAATGGCCTTGAAATTTGATGTTGAATTTTGTTGCCATCTATTATCGTTGTTTCGTCCTTGTTTCATCCAAATGAAGCCATCTTGCACTATTTCAATGGCCTTGAAATTTGATGTTGAGTTTTGTTGCCATCTATCATCCTTGTTACGGCCATGTTTCATCCAAATGAAGCCATCTTGCACTATTTCAATGTCCTTGAAATATGATGTTGAGTTTTGTTGCCATCTATTATCGTTGTTACGGCCATGTTTCATCCAAATGAAGGCATCTTGCACTATTTCAATGGCCTTGACATTTGATGTTGAGTGTTTTTGCCATCTATTATCGTTGTTACGGCCATGTTTCATCCAAATGAAGCCATCTTGCACTATTTCAATGGCCTTGAAATTTGACGTTGAGTTTTGTTGCCATCTATTATCGTTGTTTATGTTTTTGTTTATGTTTATGTTTATTTGTCCATCGATGGACAATAATGCCCTCTCGAACCATTTTAGTAATGTTTTACAATGAGTTCTTTACAATGGATTACAATAACATAGAACATAAAAATGTGCACTATGGAAACAAATTTAACACAGAAACACGATCATTAAACTCAGTTGGCAAAATCCTCGGCTCAAAAGCGTCGCTGACTGCGTTGAAAGCACGGCACATAAGTAGGAACGGGTTAGAGGAGCCAAATTGCGTTCTACGGTCGTCGAGGGCCAACATTGCCCGAGTCCGGAGCGGCCTGGCCGGAACGTACAGGTTGATGGCAGCCAGTAGTGACGGAGAGTCAATACGGCCGTCGAGAAGTCCCGTGATGAACGACAACCTGGCTTTTCGTAAACGCTCACTTAGGGTGGGCCCGAGTAGTAAACACCTAGTCCGGTAATCGAGCCTTTGGTTCCATGAGCGAAGTGCAAATCGTGAAATTTTGCGCTGGATTGATTCCAATCGAGCTAACGGACGCGCTGCAGTTGGCCACCATACGATATTTGTATATTCCATCAACGACCGGATAAGTGAGCAATAGAGCGCCTTGGTGCAAGGTATATCATTAAGCTCGCGAGTCATATTGATAACTAGTCCTAGCATTCTATTGCTGGTGGCTACTACGTGATCCAGCTGATCCTTAAATAATAGTTTTGTATCGAGCAAAACACCTAGATCCTTAACACATAGTTTTCGCACCAAGGACTGTCCATCAAGCGCATATTCATACCATGATGGGCAGGGAGAACGACTGAAAGTGATGACTTCACATTTATGTGTGCATAGGGATAAAGCATTACGGTTGCACCAACACTGGAACTCATGCAAGGAAGTTTGCAGTCGGGCGTCGGAGGAAAATTTTTCGCGTCATCTGCGTACAGTAGATGATTATCAGCCGGAAGGATCAATGTCGCGTCGTTGATGAAAAGAAGGAACAGCAAAGGACCCAGGTTGCTGCCCTGCGGGACTCCAGAAGATGCATGCACTGGACTTGACATGTACGGGCCTAACTTCACAGAATATTGACGATCTGTAAGGTACGATCTAAGCCACATTATCATAGGGTTTGGGAGACCAAGTAAGTCGAGTTTCGCTAGCAAGATGGAGTGCGATACACTGTCGAATGCTGCCTTGATATCCGTATAAATAGCATCTAGTTGTAAACCGTTATCGATAGATTTATGGCATTTGCTAACAAATTCTAGTAGATTAGTCGTTGTAGATCGCCTGGGTACAAAACCATGTTGATTCACACTAATATAGTTGCAGGCCGAGGCCAACAATGGCTCGTAGATTAGCATTTCGAACACCTTTGCACACACGCTGAGTGAGGTTATGCCACGATAGTTTACAGCATCATTCTTACATCCCTTCTTGTAGATGGGTGTCATCCAGGAAGATTTCCAAGTGGCAGGAAAGGTTCCGCATCTCAGGGACTCCTTAAAAATCTTCATCAGCGAGGGAGCAAGCGCAGAAGCACACCACTTTAGGATAACGGCCGGTATACCATCTGGGCCAGGGGTATATGAGGATTTGACACGTTTGATGGCAGAGATCATCGTATCGACAGTGATGACTGGTAGCATAGGGAGCAGTGCACCAACAGGTGTGTTAGAGAGAGCATCGGCCACATCTTCTGGACCAGTAGTTTGAGAAGCGAAGTTGTCCTTGAAGCGCAAGGCAAACAATTTACACATTTCTGGCAGGGAACAGGCACTGTCACCGTCATAACGTATAATGCTTGGTAGCCCAGCAGATTTTCGTTTTTGTCCATATAACTCCAAAAGCGCCTAGGGTACTTGCAGAGGGAACGTGCAGTTTGTTTCAAATAACTTCGGTGACAGGATCTATTATATCGGCGATAGAGAGAATGAACTCTGTTGTAATAAAGACGTGACGTGCTGTTTCGTTCTGCTCGTTGATCAGAATAGGCTTTTTCTTTTTTTCTTTTTTAAATGCATTTAGTGTGCGATCAGCCCATGGTGGTCCACGACGAGGAATTTTAACAGGAGTGCATTCACATATAGCAGATCTCATGAACTCACAAAAAGCCTCTGTGGCATTGTCAATGGTTGAATAGTCCGAACAGTTAAAAGAATTGTCAAAAGATAAAATCAATCGCTCCAATTTTGGAAGGTCAACACGAGCATAATTCAGCCTTTTATCAGCAACAATGGCTGTAGCGATCGTAACTGGGGCTACGTTGTCCAAATCAAAGTCAAGCGGAGGGTGGTGTTCGTCGATAGTAGTAAGGGGATATTCACAGACACGTATTGAAGAACATGTAGATGTAGCTGGCCAATTTGCGTAAATTAGGTCAAGTATTCGCCCCGATGAGTTAGTATTGAAGTTAAGCTGGTATAGTCCACTCTGATGCAAACCATCAACGAACTGGACACTGCGCGCGGAGCGTGCATGAGGCTCATAGAAATCAAAAGCAGCTCCATTTTCCTCTGACGCCGATGTCCAGGATAGCGTAGACTGGTTGAAATCACCAATAAGCATGAACCTGTCTCTCGGACCAAGAGTAGTGCAGATATTAGCAACGAAGTCGATCAATGCCCTTATTTTCTCCTCATTCATGCTATGGTTAGGAGGCAGGTAGGCAGCGGCAATAAACAAACGGTGGTCGCATAAGTGAATACATACGCAAGTGAGTTCTAACAGTTGCGGCAACGTAGGAAGCACATAAGAGAGAAGAGAAACGTTGCATGCAATTAAAACACCATCCCCACGAGAGTGAGAGCTGTTATTGGCATCCCGGTCGCATCGGTAAACACGATACTCATCTCCTAGAAGGAGAGCGGTGGGAATACAGGGATCAAGCCAAGTTTCAGTGAGTACCAATACATCGTATTCCGTCTCAAGAACCGACAAACGGAATTCATCGGCTTTAGAACGCAGGCCACGCACATTCTGATAGTACACAGTGATACAAGCCGCTCGATCAGTGGGTGCTTGTTGCGTAGTGTTAGTAGGCGCTGTGGTGTTGCAATTGAGCGAGCTTATCGTAGAAGGTGAGTGTATTGTGTTTGTTGTCGAAGGATTTGCTCGAGCCGTATGCGCAAAATATGGGTGCGCTGCTGTAGTGCGGTTACTTCGGAAAAAATTGAACCAGTGTAGTTTGAAGTGTTTTTGAACGTGACTGGACGGAAGAGTGGGTGAAGGGAGAGTGCAGTTCATATCGGTTGGTGATTGTTCGGTTTGTGTTCGTGCGGGTTCATGGATATGTGCCGGTGAGTATGGATTGTTGTGGGGATTATTGTGTTGGGTACAAGGCTGCTGTGGTGCCGGTGAGTGTTGAGTGCGAGGCTGTTGTGGTGCCGGTGTCTGCTGAGTACGGGGTTGTTGCGGTATCGGTGTGTAAGTGTTCGTGTGTTGTGATCGTGAATGTAGAGATCGCGGCGGGAGTGAAATGAACTCACGCACACCGAGCCCGACCGGCCAGGAGGCTGCGTTAAGTGCCTTACTACGAAGGGCAGCAGGGATTCTGACCTTGAACGATACAGCACTCAATGGGCTAGGAACCGTTCCTGCTTTTAGCAGGCTAAAAGCAATTGCGTCTGCAGTGTCCAACTGCAAACACACCAACGAGACAACTTGCTCTATGGTGACGGACGCAGCCAACCTTGAAAGATGCAGCCATAAATAATCGGTTCTTGGTGTCTGTGAAACTGTTGGTATTGAAGCGGAGGTTGTATTAGTACCTGTGATTATTGGTGGTAGTGAAGGAGGATCGATCCGGTGAGTGTTGTTTGTATTTGTGACGTTTGATATTGCTGCACTGTCAACAAACACGGCATCTGAGGATGCAACTGCATCACAAAATAATCTTCGTCTTTTTTCCGTTTGGTAGTGCATCTGGGAGCAATTGATTGCTATGCTGCAAGGATGCCGAATGAGCCGTGGCGATTCCGGCAAAGCCATCCCGAATCTCCTGTATTACCGGTGGGACCAAGCTAGCCTTCATGGCATCAACAGCAGCTGTGAGGGCTGCCTGAAACCCAACCTGCATACCCATGCCCTTGACCGCCTTGCTACGCGGATTCCCGATGGCGTTAGTACACCCAATGCAACTCCAGTGCAGGGAAGCCATCCGTTTCACTTCATCGATGACCGATATAGGCACCTTAGTGCACACCGGATGGTATGTACCCTCACAATATAGGCACGTAATTGACCCTTCAACCGGGCCCAATGCTTCTGAACATGCATAACACACATCCTCCATTTTAGATGCCGCTGCAGATGAACGTCGAAGCAGCCACAAATAAAAGCCAAATATATCGCGAACACGGTGGTTTTCGTCAGGAACACGATGGCAGGGTCACGAGACTACACTTATGGACACACTAAAACTGGTGTTGATTAGAGCAAAACCAGATTACACCAATAAAAAAGCGGATAAATGTGGAGCGATAGCAGAAGACACGCTTTGTTGACAACATTCAAATGTGTATGTCCATCTTGCACTATTTGTATGACCTTGAAATTTGATGTTGAGTTTTGTTGCCATCTATTATCGTTGTTACGGCCATGTTTCATCCAAATGAAGCCATCTTGCACTATTTCAATGGCCTTGCAATTTGATGTTGAGTTTTGTTGCCATCTATTATCGTTGTTACGGCCATGTTTCATCCAAATGAAGCCATTTTGCACTATTTCATTGGTCTTGAAATTTGATGTTGAGTTTTGTTGCCATCTATTATCGTTTTTACGGCCATGTTTCATCCAAATGAAGCCATCTTGCACTATTTCAATGGCCTTGCAATTAGATGTTGAGTTTTGTTGCCATCTATTATCGTTGTTACGGCCATGTTTCATCCAAATGAAGCCATTTTGCACTATTTCATTGGTCTTGAAATTTGATGTTGAATTTTGTTGCCATCTATTATCGTTGTTACGGCCATGTTTCATCCAAATGAAGCCATCTTGCACTATTTGAATGGCCTTGAAATTTGATGTTGAGTTTTGTTGCCATCTATTATCGTTGTTACGGCCATGTTTCATCCAAATGAAGCCATCTTGCACTATTTCAATGGCCTTGAAATTTGTTGTTGAGTTTTGTTTTCATCTATTATCGTTGTTACGGCCATGTTTCATCCATATGAAGCCATCTTGCACTATTTCAATGGCCTTGAAATTTGATGTTGAGTTTTGTTGCCATCTATTATCGTTGTTACGGCCATGTTTCATCCATATGAAGCCATCTTGCACTATTTCAATGGCCTTGAAATTTGATGTTGAGTTTTATTGCCATCTATTATCCTTGTTACGGCCATGTTTCATCCAAATAAAGCCATCTTGCACTATTTGAATGGCCTTGAATTTGTTGTTGAGTTTTGTTACCGTCCATTATCGCTGTTGCGGCCATGTTTCATCCATATGAAGTCATCTTGCACTATTTCAATGGCCTTGAAATTTGATGTTGAATTTTGTTGCCATCTATTATCGTTGTTTCGTCCTTGTTTCATCCAAATGAAGCCATCTTGCACTATTTCAATGGCCTTGAAATTTGATGTTGTGTTTTGTTGCCATCTATCATCCTTGTTACGGCCATGTTTCATCCAAATGAAGCCATCTTGCACTATTTCAATGTCCTTGAAATATGATGTTGAGTTTGGTTGCCATCTATTATCGTTGTTACGGCCATGTTTCATCCAAATGAAGCCATCTTGCACTATTTCAATGGCCTTGACATTTGATGTTGAGTTTTGTTGCCATTTATTATCGTTGTTATGGCCATGTTTCATCCAAATGAAGCCATCTTGCACTATTTCAATGGTCTTGAAATTTGATGTTGAATTTTGTTACCATTTATTATCGTTGTTACGGCCATGTTTCATCCATATGAAGCCATCTTGCACTATTTCAATGGCCTTGAAATTTGATGTTGAGTTTTGTTGCCATCTATTATCGTTGTTACGGCCATGTTTCATCCAAATGAAGCCATCTTGCACTATTTCATTGGCCTTGAAATTTGATGTTGAGTTTGTTGCCATCTATTATCGTTGTTACGGCCATGTTTCATCCAAATGAAGCCATCTTGTACTATTGGAATGGCCTTGAAATTTGATGTTGAGTTTTGTTGCCATCTATTATCGTTGTTACGGCCATGTTTCATCCAAATGAAGCCATCTTGCACTATTTCAATGTCCTTGAAATTTGATGTTGAGTTTTGTTGCTATCTATTATCGTTGTTACGGCCATGTTTCATCCATATGAAGCCATCTTGCACTATTTCAATGGCCTTGAAATTTGATGTTGAGTTTTGTTGCCATCTATTATCGTTGTTACGGCCATGTTTCATCCATATGAAGCCATCTTGCACTATTTGAATGTCCTTGACATTTGATGTTTAGTTTTGTTGCTATCTATTATAGTTGTTACGGCCATGTTTCATCCATACGAAGCCATCTTGCTCTATTTAAATGGCCTTGAAATTTGATGTTGAGTTTTGTTGCCATCTATTATCGTTGTTACGGCCATGTTTCATCCATATGAAGCCATCTTGCACTATTTCAATGGCCTTGAAATTTGATGTTGAGTTTTGTTGCCATCTATTATCGTTGTTACGGCCATGTTTCATCCAAATGAAGCCATCTTGCACTATTTCAATGGCCATGAAATTAGATGTTGAGTTTTGTTACCATTTATTATCGTTGTTACGGCCATTTTTCATCCATGTGAAGCCATCTTGCACTATTTCAATGGCCTTGAAATTTGATGTTGAGTTTTTTGCCATCTATTATCGTTGTTACGGCCATGTTTCATCCAAATGAAGCCATCTTGCACTATTTCATTGGCCTTGAAATTTGATGTTGAGTTTTGTTGCCATCTATTATCGTTGTTACGGCCATGTTTCATCCAAATGAATCCATCTTGCACTATTTCAATGGCCTTGAAATTTGATGTTGAGTTTTGTTGCCATCTATTATCGTTGTTACGGCCATGTTTCATCCAAATAAAGCCATCTTGCACTATTTCAATGGCCTTGAAATTTGATGTTAAATTTTGTTGCCATCTATTATCGTTGTTACGGCCATGTTTCATCCAAATGAAGCCATCTTGCACTATTTGAATGTCCTTGACATTTGATGTTGAGTTTTGGTGCTATCTATTATCGTTGTTACGGCCATGTTTCATCCATATGAAGCCATCTTGCACTATTTCAATGGCCTTGAACTTTGATGTTGAGTTTTGTTGCCATCTATTATCGTTGTTACGGCCATGTTTCATCCATATGAAGCCATCTTGCACTATTTGAATGTCCTTGACATTTGATGTTGAGTTTTGTTGCTATCTATTATCGTTGTTACGGCCATGTTTCATCCATATGAAGCCATCTTGCACTATTTCAATGGCCTTGAAATTTGATGTTGAGTTTTGTTGCCATCTATTATCGTTGTTACGGCCATGTTTCATCCAAATGAAGCCATCTTGCACTATTTCAATGGACTTGAAATTTGATGTTGAGTTTTGTTGCCATCTATTATCGTTGTTACGGCCATGTTTCATCCAAATGAAGCCATCTTGCACTATTTCAATGGCCTTGAAATTTGATGTTGAGTTTTGTTGCCATCTATTATCGTTGTTACGGCCATGTTTCATCCAAATGAATCCATTTTGCACTATTTCAATGGCCTTGAAATATGATGTTGAGGTTTGTTGCCATCTATTATCGTTGTTACGCCCATGTTTCATCCAAATGAAGCCATTTTGCACTATTTCATTGGCCTTGAAATTTGATGTTGAGTTTTGTTGCCATCTATTATCGTTGTTACGGCCATGTTTCATCCAAATGAATCCATCTTGCACTATTTCAATGGCCTTGAAATTTGATGTTGAGTTTTGTTGCCATCTATTATCGTCGTTACGGCCATGTTTCATCCATGAAGGCATCTTGCACTATTTCAATGGCCTTGAAATTTGATGTTGAGTTTTTTTGCCATCTATTATCGTTGTTACGGCCATGTTTCATCCATATGAAGCCATCTTGCATTATTTGAATGGCCTTGAAATTTGATGTTGAATTTTGTTGGCATCTATTATCGTTGTTACAGCCATGTTTCATCCAAATGAAGGCATCTTGCACTATTTCAATGGCCTTGAAATTTGATGTTGAGTTTTGTGGTCGTCCATTATCGTTGTTACGGCCATGTTTCATCCAAATGAAGCCATTTTGCACGATTTCAATGGCCTTGACATTTGATGTTGAGTTTTGTTGCCATCTATTATCGTTGTTACGTCCATGTTTAATCCAAATGAAGCCATCTTGCACTATTTGAATGGCCTTGAAATTCGATGTTGAATTTTGTTGGCATCTATTATCGTTGTTACGGCCATGTTTCATCCAAATAAAGCCATCTTGCACTATTTCAATGGCCTTGAAATTTGATGTTGAGTTTTGTGGTCATCCATTATCGTTGTTACGGCCATGTTTCATCCAAATGAAGCCATCTTGCACTATTTGAATAGTCTTGAAATTTGATGTTGAATTTTGTTGCCATCTATTATCGTTGTTACGGCCATGTTTCATCCATATGAAGCCATCTTGCACTATTTCAATGGCCTTGAAATTTGATGTTGAGTTTTGTTGCCATCTATTATCGTTGTTACGGCCATGTTTCATCCAAATGAAGCCATCTTGCACTATTTCATTGGCCTTGAAATTTGATGTTGAGTTTTGTTGCCATCTATTATCGTTTTTACGGCCATGTTTCATCCAAAAGAAGCCATCTTGCACTATTTCATTTGCCTTGAAATTTGATGTTGAGTTTTGTTGCCATCTATTATCGTTGTTACGGCCATGTTTCATCCATATGAAGCCATCTTGCACTATTTGAATGTCCTTGACATTTGATGTTGAATTTTTTTGCCATCTATTATCGTTGTTACGGCCATGTTTCATCCATATGAAGCCATCTTGCACTATTTCAATGGCCTTGAAATTTGATGTTGAGTGTTTTTGCCATCTATTATCGTTGTTACTGCCATGTTTCATCCAAATGAAGCCATCTTGCACTATTTGAATGGCCTTGAAATTTGATGTTGAATTTTTTTGCCATCTATTATCGTTGTTACGGCCATGTTTCATCCAAATGAAGCCATTTTGCACTATTTGAAAGGCCTTGAAATTTAATGTTGAGTTTTGTTGCCATCTATTATCGTTATTACGGCCATGTTTCATCCATATGAAGCCATCTTGCACTATTTGAATGTCCTTGACATTTGATGTTGAGTTTTGTTGCTATCTATTATCGTTGTTACGGCCATGTTACATCCATATGAAGCCATCTTGCACTATTTCAATGGCCTTGAACTTTGATGTTGAGTTTTGTTGCCATCTATTATCGTTGTTACGGCCATGTTTCATCCATATGAAGCCATCTTGCACTATTTGAATGTCCTTGACATTTGATGTTGAGTTTTGTTGCTATCTATTATCGTTGTTACGGCCATGTTTCATCCATATGAAGCCATCTTGCACTATTTCAATGGCCTTGAAATTTGATGTTGAGTTTTGTTGCCATCTATTATCGTTGTTACGGCCATGTTTCATCCATATGAAGCCATCTTGCACTATTTCAATGGCCTTGAAATTTGATGTTGAGTTTTGTTGCCATCTATTATCGTTGTTACGGCCATGTTTCATCCAAATGAAGCCATCTTGCACTATTTGAATGGCCTTGAAATTTGATGTTGAGTTTTGTTGCCATCTATTATCGTTGTTACGGCCATGTTTCATCCAAATGAATCCATTTTGCACTATTTCAATGGCCTTGAAATATGATGTTGAGGTTTGTTGCCATCTATTATCGTTGTTACGCCCATGTTTCATCCAAATGAAGCCATTTTGCACTATTTCATTGGCCTTGAAATTTGATGTTGAGTTTTGTTGCCATCTAATATCGTTGTTACGGCCATGTTTCATCCAAATGAATCCATCTTGCACTATTTCAATGGCCTTGAAATTTGATGTTGAGTTTTGTTGCCATCTATTATCGTTGTTACGGCCATGTTTCATCCAAATAAAGCCATCTTGCACTATTTGAATGTCCTTGAAATTTGATGTTGAGTTTTTTTGCCATCTATTATCGTTGTTACGGCCATGTTTGATCCATATGAAGCCATCTTGCATTATTTGAATGGCCTTGAAATTTGATGTTGAATTTTGTTGGCATCTATTATCGTTGTTACGGCCATGTTTCATCCAAATGAAGCCATCTTGCACTATTTCATTGGCCTTGAAATTTGATGTTGAGTTTTGTTGCCATCTATTATCGTTGTTACGGCCATGTTTCATCCAAATAAAGCCATCTTGCACTATTTCAATGGCCTTGAAATTTGATGTTGAGTTTTGTGGTCGTCCATTATCGTTGTTACGGCCATGTTTCATTCAAATGAAGCCATTTTGCACTATTTCAATGGCCTTGACATTTGATGTTGAGTTTTGTTGCCATCTATCATCGTTGTTACGGCCATGTTTAATCCAAATGAAGCCATCTTGCACTATTTCAATGGCCTTGAAATTTGATGTTGAATTTTGTTGGCATCTATTATCGTTGTTACGGCCATGTTTCATCCAAATAAAGCCATCTTGCACTATTTCAATGGCCTTGAAATTTGATGTTGAGTTTTGTGGTCATCCATTATCGTTGTTACGGCCATGTTTCATCCAAATGAAGCCATCTTGCACTATTTGAATAGTCTTGAAATTTGATGTTGAATTTTGTTACCATTTATTATCGTTGTTACGGCCATGTTTCATCCATATGAAGCCATCTTGCACTATTTCAATGGCCTTGAAATTTGATGTTGAGTTTTGTTGCCATCTATTATCGTTGTTACGGCCATTGGCCTTGAAATTTGATGTTGAGTTTTGTTGCCATCTATTATCGTTGTTACGGCCATGTTTCATCCAAAAGAAGCCATCTTGCACTATTTCATTGGCTTTGAAATTTGATGTTGAGTTTTGTTGCCATCTATTATCGTTGTTACGGCCATGTTTCATCCAAAAGAAGCCATCTTGCACTATTTGAATGGCCTTGAAATTTGATATTGAGTTTTGTTGCCATCTATTATCGTTGTTACGGCCATGTTTCATCCAAATGAAGCCATCTTGCACTATTTCAATGGCCTTGCAATTAGATGTTGAGTTTTGTTGCCATCTATTATCGTTGTTACAGCCATGTTTCATCCAAATGAAGCCATCTTGCACTATTTCAATGGCCTTGAAATTTGATGTTGAGTTTTGTTGGCATCTATTATCGTTGTTACGGCCATGTTTCATCCAAATAAAGCCATCTTGCACTATTTCAATGGCCTTGAAATTTGATGTTGAGTTTTGTTGCCATCTATTATCGTTGTTACGGCCATGTTTCATCCAAATGAAGCCATCTTGCACTATTTGAATAGTCTTGAAATTTGATGTTGAATTTTGTTACCATTTATTATCGTTGTTACGGCCATGTTTCATCCATATGAAGCCATCTTGCACTATTTCAATGGCCTTGAAATTTGATGTTGAGTGTTTTTGCCATCTATTATCGTTGTTACGGCCATGTTTCATCCAAATGAAGCCATTTTGCACTATTTGAAAGGCCTTGAAATTTAATGTTGAGTTTTGTTGCCATCTATTATCGTTATTACGGCCATGTTTCATCCATATGAAGCCATCTTGCACTATTTGAATGTCCTTGACATTTGATGTTGAGTTTTGTTGCTATCTATTATCGTTGTTACGGCCATGTTTCATCCAAATGAAGCCATCTTGCACTATTTGAATGGCCTTGAAATTTGATATTGAGTTTTGTTGCCATCTATTATCGTTGTTACGGCCATGTTTCATCCAAATGAAGCCATCTTGCACTATTTCAATGGCCTTGCAATTTGATGTTGAGTTTTGTTGCCATCTATTATCGTTGTTACGGCCATGTTTCATCCAAATGAAGCCATCTTGCACTATTTGAATGTCCTTGAAATTAGATCTTGAGTTTTTGTTGACCTCTATTATCGTTGTTACGGCCATGTTTCATCCATATGAAGCCATCTTGCACTATTTCAATGGCCTTGAAATTTGATGTTGAGTTTTGTTACCATCTCTTATAGTTGTTTCGTCCTTGTGTCATCCAAATGAAGCCATCTTGCACTATTTCAATGGCCTTGAAATTTGATGTTGAGTTTTGTTGCCATCTATTATCGTTGTTACGCCCATGTTTCATCCAAATGAAGCCATTTTGCACTATTTCAATGGCCTTGAAATTTGATGTTGAGTTTTGTTGCCATCTATTATCGTTGTTACGGCCATGTTTCATCCAAATGAAGCCATCTTGCACTATTTCAA
Source organism: Anopheles arabiensis (assembly GCF_016920715.1). NCBI lineage: Eukaryota > Metazoa > Arthropoda > Insecta > Diptera > Culicidae > Anopheles > Anopheles arabiensis. Next base: position 177,402 of record NW_024412160.1, read on the forward strand.
TGGCCTTGAAATTTGATGTTGAATTTTGTTGGCATCTATTATCGTTGTTACGGCCATGTTTCATCCAAATAAAGCCATCTTGCACTATTTCAATGGCCTTGAAATTTGATGTTGAGTTTTGTGGTCGTCCATTATCGTTGTTACGGCCATGTTTCATCCAAATGAAGCCATCTTGCACTATTTGAATAGTCTTGAAATTTGATGTTGAATTTTGTTACCATTTATTATCGTTGTTACGGCCATGTTTCATCCATATGAAGCCATCTTGCAATATTTCAATGGCCTTGAAATTAGATGTTGAGTTTTGTTGCCATTTATTATCGTTGTTACGGCCATGTTTCATCCATATGAAGCCATCTTGCACTATTTGAATGGCCTTGAAATTTGATGTTGAATTTTGTTGGCATCTATTATCGTTGTTACGGCCATGTTTCAATCAAATAAAGCCATCTTGCACTATTTCAATGGCCTTGAAATTTGATGTTGAGTTTTGTGTTGCCATCCATTATCGTTGTTACGGCCATGTTTCATCCAAATGAAGCCATCTTGCACTATTTGAATAGTCTTGAAATTTGATGTTGAATTTTGTTACCATTTATTATCGTTGTTACGGCCATGTTTCATCCATATGAAGCCATCTTGCACTATTTCAATGGCCTTGAAATTTGATGTTGAGTTTTGTTGCCATCTATTATCGTTGTTACGGCCATGTTTCATCCAAATAAAGCCATCTTGCACTATTTCAATGGCCTTGAAATTTGATGTTGAATTTTGCTGCCATCTATTATCGTTGTTACGGCCATGTTTCATCCAAAAGAAGCCATCTTGCACTAAATCATTGGCCTTGAAATTTGATGTTGAGTTTTGTTGTCATCTATTATCGTTGTTACGGCCATGTTTCATCCATATGAAGCCATCTTGCACTATTTGAATGTCCTTGACATTTGATGTTGAGTTTTGTTGCTATCTATTATCGTTGTTACGGCCATGTTTCATCCATATGAAGCCATCTTGCACTATTTCAATGTCCTTGAAATTTGATGTTGAGTGTTTTTGCCATCTATTATCGTTGTTACTGCCATGTTTCATCCAAATGAAGCCATCTTGCACTATTTGAATGGCCTTGAAATTTGATGTTAAATTTTTTTGCCATCTATTATCGTTGTTACGGCCATGTTTCATCCAAATGAAGCCATTTTGCCCTATTTGAAAGGCCTTGAAATTTAATGTTGAGTTTTGTTACCATCTATTATCGTTATTACGGCCATGTTTCATCCATATGAAGCCATCTTGCACTATTTGAATGTCCTTGACATTTGATGTTGAGTTTTGTTGCTATCTATTATCGTTGTTACGGCCATGTTTCATCCAAATGAAGCCATCTTGCACTATTTCATTGGCCTTGAAATTTGATGTTGAGTTTTGTTGCCATCTATTATCGTTGTTACTGCCATGTTTCATCCAAATGAAGCCATCTTGCACTATTTCAATGGCCTTGCAATTAGATGTTGAGTTTTGTTGCCATCTATTATCGTTGTTACGGCCATGTTTCATCCATATGAAGCCATCTTGCACTATTTCAATGGCCTTGAAATTTGATGTTGAGTTTTGTTGCCATCTCTTATAGTTGTTACGGCCATGTTTCATCCAAATGAAGCCATCTTGCACTATTTCAATGGCCTTGAAATTTGATGTTGAGTTTTGTTGCCATCTATTATCGTTGTTACGGCCATGTTTCATCCAAATGAAGCCATCTTGCACTATTTCAATGGCCTTGACATTTGATGTTGAGTTTTGTTACCATCTATTATCGTTGTTACGGCCATGTTTCATCCAAATGAAGCCATCTTGCACTATTTCAATGGCCTTGAAATTTGATGTTGAATTTTGTTGCCATCTATTATCGTTGTTACGGCCATGTTTCATCCAAATGAAGCCATCTTGCACTATTTCAATGGCCTTGAAATTTGATGTTGAGTTTTGTTACCATCTCTTATAGTTGTTTCGTCCTTGTTTCATCCATATGAAGCCATCTTGCACTATTTCAATGGCCTTGAAATTTGATGTTGAGTTTTGTTGCCATCTATTATCGTTGTTACGGCCATGTTTCATCCAAATGAAGCCATCTTGCACTATTTCAATGGCCTTGAAATTTGATGTTGAGTTTTGTTGCTATCTTTTATCGTTGTTACGGCCATGTTTCATCCATATGAAGCCATCTTGCACTATTTCAATGGCCTTGAAATTAGATGTTGAGTTTTGTTGCCATTTATTATCGTTGTTACGGCCATGTTTCATCCATATGAAGCCATCTTGCACTATTTCAATGGCCTTGAAATTTGATGTTGAGTTTTGTTGCCATCTATTATCGTTGTTACGGCCATGTTTCATCCAAATGAAGCCATCTTGCACTATTTCAATGGCCTTGAAATTTGATGTTGAGTTTTGTTGCCATCTATTATCGTTGTTACGGCCATGTTTCATCCAAATGAATCCATTCTGCACTATTTCAATGGCCTTGAAATTTGATGTTGAATTTTGTTGCCATCTATTATCGTTGTTACGGCCATGTTTCATCCAAATAAAGCCATCTTGCACTATTTCAATGGCCTTGAAATTTGATGTTTAGTTTTTTTGCCATCTATTATCGTTGTTACGGCCATGTTTCATCCATATGAAGCCATCTTGCACTATTTGAATGGCCTTGAAATTTGATGTTGAATTTTGTTGGCATCTATTATCGTTGTTACAGCCATGTTTCATCCAAATGAAGCCATCTTGCACTATTTCAATGGCCTTGAAATTTGATGTTGAGTTTTTGTTGCCATCTATTATCGTTGTTACGGCCATGTTTCATCCAAATGAAGCCATCTTGCACTATTTCAATGGCCTTGAAATTTGATGTTGAGTGTTTTTGCCATCTATTATCGTTGTTACAGCCATGTTTCATCCAAATGAAGGCATAATGCACTATTTCAATGGCCTTGAAATTTGATGTTGAGTTTTTGTTGCCATCTATTATCGTTGTTACGGCCATGTTTCATCCAAATGAAGCCATCTTGCACTATTTCAATGGCCTTGAAATTAGATCTTGAGTTTTGTTGCCATCTATTATCGTTGTTACGGCCATGTTTCATCCATATGAAGCCATCTTGCACTATTTCAATGGCCTTGAAATTTGATGTTGACTTTTGTTGCCATCTATTATCGTTGTTACGGCCATGTTTCATCCAAATGAAGCCATCTTGCACTATTTCATTGGCCTTGAAATTAGATCTTGAGTTTTGTTGCCATTTATTATCGTTGTTACGGCCATGTTTCATCCAAATGAAGCCATCTTGCACTATTTGAATGGCCTGGAAATATGATGTTGAGTTTTTGTTGCCATCTATTCTCGTTGCAACGGCCATGTTTCATCCAAATGAAGCCATCTTGCACTATTTGAATGGCCTTGAAATTTGATGTTGAGTTTTGTTGCCATCTATTATCGTTGTTACGGCCATGTTTCATCCAAATGAAGCCATCTTGCACTATTTGAATGGCGTTGAAATTTGATGTTGAATTTTGTTGCCATCTATTATCGTTGTTACGGCCATGTTTCATCCATATGAAGCCATCTTGCACTATTTCAATGGCCTTGAAATTTGATGTTGAGTTTTTGTCGCCATCTATTATCGTTGTTACGGCCATGTTTCATCCAAATGAAGCCATCTTGCACTATTTCAATGGCTTTGAAATTTGATGTTAAATTTTGTTGCCATCTATTATCGTTGTTCGTCCATGTTTAATCCAAATGAAGCCATCTTGCACTATTTCTATGGCCTTGAAATATGATGTTGAGTTTATATGCCATCTATTATCGTTGTTACGGCCATGTTTCATCCATATGAAGCCATCTTGCACTATTTCAATGGCCTTGAAATTTGATATTGAATTTTGTTACCATCTATTATCGTTGTTACGGCCATGTTTCATCCAAATGAATCCATCTTGCACTATTTCAATGGCCTTGAAATATGATGTTGAGTTTTGTTGCCATCTATTATCGTTGTTACGGCCATGTTTCATCCAAATGAAGCCATCTTGCACTATTTCAATGGCCTTGAAATTTGATATTGAGTTTTGTTGCCATCTATTATCGTTGTTACGGCCATGTTTCATCCAAATGAAGCCATCTTGCACTATTTCAATAGCCTTGAAATTAGATGTTGAGTTTTGTTGCCATCTATTATCGTTGTTACGGCCATGTTTCATCCAAATGAAGCCATCTTGCACTATTTCAATGGCCTTGACATATGATGTTGAGTTTTGTTGCCATCTATTATCGTTTTTACGGCCATGTTTCATTCATATGAAGCCATTTTGCACTATTTCAATGGCCTTGACATTTGATGTTGAGTTTTGTTGCCATCTATTATCGTTGTTACGGCCATGTTTCATCCATATGAAGCCATCTTGCACTATTTCGATGGCCTTGAAATTTGATGTTGAGTTTTGTTGCCATCTATTATCGTTGTTACGGCCATGTTTCATCCAAATGAAACCATCTTGCACTATTTCAATGGCCTTGAAATTAGATCTTGACTTTTGTTGCCATTTATTATCGTTGTTACGGCCATGTTTCATCCAAATGAAGCCATCTTGCACTATTTCAATGGCCTTGAAATTTGATGTTGAGTTTTGTTGCCATCTATTATCGTTGTTACGGCCATGTTTCATCCAAATGAAGCCATTTTGCACTATTTCAATGTCCTTGAAATTAGATGTTGAGTTTTGTTGCCATCTATTATCGTTGTTACGGCCATGTTTCATTCAAATGAAGCCATCTTGCACTATTTCAATGGCCTTGAAATTTGATGTTGAGTTTTGTTGCCATCTATTATCGTTGTTATGGCCATGTTTCATCCAAATGAAGCCATTTTGCACTATTTCAATGGCCTTGACATTTCATATTGAGTTTTGTTGCCATCTATTATCGTTGTTACGGCCATGTTTCATCCAAATGAAACCATCTTGCACTATTTCAATGGCCTTGAAATTTGATGTTGAGTTTTGTTGCCATCTATTATCTTTGTTTCGGCCATGTTTCATCCAAATGAAGCCATCTTGCACTATTTCAATGGCCTTGAAATTTGATATTGACTTTTGTTGCCATCTATTATCGTTGTTACGGCCATGTTTCATCCAAATAAAGGCATCGTGCACTAATTCAATGGCCCTGAAATTTGATGTTGAGTTTTGTTGCCATCTATTATCGTTGTTACGGCCATGTTTCATCCAAATGAATCTATCTTGCTCTATTTGAATGGCCTTGAAGTTTGATGTTGAGTTTCGTTGCCATCTATTATCGTTGTTACGGCCATGTTTCATCCAAATGAAGCCATCTTGCACTATTTCAATGGCCTTGAAATTTGTTGTTGAGTTTTGTTGCCATCTATTATCGTTGTTACAGCCATGTTTCATCCAAATGAAGCCATCTTGCACTATTTCAATGGCCTTGAAATTAGATGTTGAGTTTTGTTGCCATCTATTATCGTTGTTTATGTTTATGTTTATGTTTATGTTTATTTGTCCATCGATGGACAATAATGCTCTCTCGAACCATTTTAGTAATGTTTTACAATGAGTTCTTTACAATGGATTACAATAACATAGAACATAAAAATGTGCACTATGGAAACAAATTTAACACAGAAACACGATCATTAAACTGAGTTGGCAAAATCCTCGGCTCAAAAGCGTCGCTGACTGCGTTGAAAGCACGGCACATAAGTAGGAACGGGTTAGAGGAGCCAAATTGCGTTCTACGGTCGTCGAGGGCCAACATTGCCCGAGTCCGGAGCGGCCTGGCCGGAACGTACAGGTTGATGGCAGCCAGTAGTGACGGAGAGTCAATACGGCCGTCGAGAAGTCCCGTGATGAACGACAACCTGGCTTTTCGTAAACGCTCACTTAGGGTGGGTAGCCCGAGTAGTAAACACCTAGTCCGGTAATCGAGCCTTTGGTTCCATGAGCGAAGTGCAAATCGTGAAATTTTGCGCTGGATTGATTCCAATCGAGCTAACGGACGCGCTGCAGTTGGCCACCATACGATATTTGTATATTCCATCAACGACCGGATAAGTGAGCAATAGAGCGCCTTGGTGCAAGGTATATCATTAAGCTCGCGAGTCATATTGATAACTAGTCCTAGCATTCTATTGCTGGTGGCTACTACGTGATCCAGCTGATCCTTAAATAATAGTTTTGTATCGAGCAAAACACCTAGATCCTTAACACATAGTTTTCGCACCAAGGACTGTCCATCAAGCGCATATTCATACCATGATGGGCAGGGAGAACGACTGAAAGTGATGACTTCACATTTATGTGTGCATAGGGATAAAGCATTACGGTTGCACCAACACTGGAACTCATGCAAGGAAGTTTGCAGTCGGGCGTCGGAGGAAAATTTTTCGCGTCATCTGCGTACAGTAGATGATTATCAGCCGGAAGAATCAATGTCGCGTCGTTGATGAAAAGAAGGAACAGCAAAGGACCCAGGTTGCTGCCCTGCGGGACTCCAGAAGATGCATGCACTGGACTTGACATGTACGGGCCTAACTTCACAGAATATTGACGATCTGTAAGGTACGATCTAAGCCACATTATCATAGGGTTTGGGAGACCAAGTATGTCGAGTTTCGCTAGCAAGATGGAGTGCGATACACTGTCGAATGCTGCCTTGATATCCGTATAAATAGCATCTAGTTGTAAACCGTTATCGATAGATTTATGGCATTTGCTAACAAATTCTAGTAGATTAGTCGTTGTAGATCGCCTGGGTACAAAACCATGTTGATTCACACTAATATAGTTGCAGGCCGAGGCCAACAATGGCTCGTAGATTAGCATTTCGAACACCTTTGCACACACGCTGAGTGAGGTTATGCCACGATAGTTTACAGCATCATTCTTACATCCCTTCTTGTAGATGGGTGTCATCCAGGAAGATTTCCAAGTGGCAGGAAAGGTTCCACATCTCAGGGACTCCTTAAAAATCTTCATCAGCGAGGGAGCAAGCGCAGAAGCACACCACTTTAGGATAACGGCCGGTATACCATCTGGGCCAGGGGTATATGAGGATTTGACACGTTTGATGGCAGAGATCATCGTATCGACAGTGACGACTGGTAGCATAGGGAGCAGTGCACCAACAGGTGTGTTAGAGAGAGCATCGGCCACATCTTCTGGACCAGTAGTTTGAGAAGCGAAGTTGTCCTTGAAGCGCAAGGCAAACAATTTACATATTTCTGGCAGGGAACAGGCACTGTCACCGTCATAACGTATAATGCTTGGTAGCCCAGCAGATTATCGTTTTTGTCCATATAACTCCAAAAGCGCCTAGGGTACTTGCAGAGGGAACGTGCAGTTTGTTTCAAATAACTTCGGTGACAGGATCTATTATATCGGCGATAGAGAGAATGAACTCTGTTGTAATAAAGACGTGACGTGCTGTTTCGTTCTGCTCGTTGATCAGAATAGGCTTTTTCTTTTTTTCTTTTTTAAATGCATTTAGTGTGCGATCAGCCCATGGTGGTCCACGACGAGGAATTTTAACAGGAGTGCATTCACATATAGCAGATCTCATGAACTCACAAAAAGCCTCTGTGGCATTGTCAATGGTTGAATAGTCCGAACAGTTAAAAGAATTGTCAAAAGATAAAATCAATCGCTCCAATTTTGGAAGGTCAACACGAGCATAATTCAGCCTTTTATCAGCAACAATGGCTGTAGCGATCGTAACTGGGGCTACGTTGTCCAAATCAAAGTCAAGCGGAGGGTGGTGTTCGTCGATAGTAGTAAGGGGATATTCACAGACACGTATTGAAGAACATGTAGATGTAGCTGGCCAATTTGCGTAAATTAGGTCAAGTATTCGCCCCGATGAGTTAGTATTGAAGTTAAGCTGGTATAGTCCACTCTGATGCAAACCATCAACGAACTGGACACTGCGCGCGGAGCGTGCATGAGGCTCATAGAAATCAAAAGCAGCTCTATTTTCCTCTGACGCCGATGTCCAGGATAGCGTAGACTGGTTGAAATCACCAATAAGCATGAACCTGTCTCTCGGACCAAGAGTAGTGCAGATATTAGCAACGAAGTCGATCAATGCACTTATTTTCTCCTCATTCATGCTATGGTTAGGAGGCAGGTAGGCAGCGGCAATAAACAAACGGTGGTCGCATAAGTGAATACATACGCAAATGAGTTCTAACAGTTGCGGCAACGTAGGAAGCACATAAGAGAGAAGAGAAACGTTGCATGCAATTAAAACACCATCCCCACGAGAGTGAGAGCTGTTATTGGCATCCCGGTCGCATCGGTAAACACGATACTCATCTCCTAGAAGGAGAGCGGTGGGAATACAGGGATCAAGCCAAGTTTCAGTGAGTACCAATACATCGTATTCCGTCTCAAGAACCGACAAACGGAATTCATCGGCTTTAGAACGCAGGCCACGCACATTCTGATAGTACACAGTGATACAAGCCGCTCGATCAGTGGGTGCTTGTTGCGTAGTGTTAGTAGGCGCTGTGGTGTTGCAATTGAGCGAGATTATCGTAGAAGGTGAGTGTATTGTGTTTGTTGTCGAAGGATTTGCTCGAGCCGTATGCGCAAAATATGGGTGCGCTGCTGTAGTGCGGTTACTTCGGAAAAAATTGAACCAGTGTAGTTTGAAGTGTTTTTGAACGTGACGTGGACGGAAGAGTGGGTGAAGGGAGAGTCCAGTTCATATCGGTTGGTGATTGTTCGGTTTGTGTTCGTGCGGGTTCATGGATATGTGCCGGTGAGTATGGATTGTTGTGGGGATTATTGTGTTGGGTACAAGGCTGCTATGGTGCCGGTGAGTGTTGAGTGCGAGGCTGTTGTGGTGCCGGTGTCTGCTGAGTACGGGGTTGTTGCGGTATCGGTGTGTAAGTGTTCGTGTGTTGTGTTCGTGAATGTAGAGATCGCGGCGGGAGTGAAATGAACTCACGCACACCGAGCCCGACCGGCCAGGAGGCTGCGTTAAGTGCCTTACTACGAAGGGCAGCAGGGATTCTGACCTTGAACGATACAGCACTCAATGGGCTAGGAACCGTTCCTGCTTTTAGCAGGCTAAAAGCAATTGCGTCTGCAGTGTCCAACTGCAAACACACCAACGAGACAACTTGCTCTATGGTGACGGACGCAGCCAACCTTGAAAGATGCAGCCATAAATAATCGGTTCTTGGTGTCTGTGAAACTGTTGGTATTGAAGCGGAGGTTGTATTAGTACCTGTGATTATTGGTGGTAGTGAAGGAGGATCGATCCGGTGAGTGTTGTTTGTATTTGTGACGTTTGATATTGCTGCACTGTCAACAAACACGGCATCTGAGGATGCAACTGCATCACAAAATAATCTTCGTCTTTTTCCGTTTGGTAGTGCATCTGGGAGCAATTGATTGCTATGCTGCAAGGATGCCGAATGAGCCGTGGCGATTCCGGCAAAGCCATCCCGAATCTCCTGTATTACCGGTGGGACCAAGCTAGCCTTCATGGCATCAACAGCAGCTGTGAGGGCTGCCTGAAACCCAACCTGCATACCCATGCCCTTGACCGCCTTGCTACGCGGATTCCCGATGGCGTTAGTACACCCAATGCAACTCCAGTGCAGGGAAGCCATCCGTTTCACTTCATCGATGACCGATATAGGCACCTTAGTGCACACCAGATGGTATGTACCCTCACAATATAGGCACGTAATTGACCCTTCAACCGGGCCCAATGCTTCTGAACATGCATAACACACATCCTCCATTTTAGATGCCGCTGCAGATGAACGTCGAAGCAGCCACAAATAAAAGCCAAATATATCGCGAACACGGTGGTTTTCGTCAGGAACACGATGGCAGGGTCACGAGACTACACTTATGGACACACTAAAACTGGTGTTGATTAGAGCAAAACCAGATTACACCAATAAAAAGCGGATAAATGTGGAGCGATAGCAGAAGACACGCTTTGTTGACAACATTCAAATGTGTATGTCCATCTTGCACTATTTGTATGACCTTGAAATTTGATGTTGAGTTTTGTTGCCATCTATTATCGTTGTTACGGCCATGTTTCATCCAAATGAAGCCATCTTGCACTATTTCAATGGCCTTGCAATTTGATGTTGAGTTTTGTTGCCATCTATTATCGTTGTTACGGCCATGTTTCATCCAAATGAAGCCATTTTGCACTATTTCATTGGTCTTGAAATTTGATGTTGAATTTTGTTGCCATCTATTATCGTTGTTACGGCCATGTTTCATCCAAATGAAGCCATCTTGCAATATTTGAATGGCCTTGAAATTTGATGTTGAGTTTTGTTGCCATCTATTATCGTTGTTACAGCCATGTTTCATCCAAATGAAGCCATCTTGCACTATTTCAATGGCCTTGAAATTTGTTGTTGAGTTTTGTTTTCATCTATTATCGTTGTTACGGCCATGTTTCATCCAAATGAAGCCATCTTGCACTATTTCAATGGCCTTGAAATTTGATGTTGAGTTTTGTTGCCATCTATTATCGTTGTTACGGCCATGTTTCATCCAAATAAAGCCATCTTGCACTATTTCAATGGCCTTGAAATTTGATGTTGATATTTATCAAGTGGCTGCGCGTATGATAAATGAATCGACTAACATCGTTTTCTGTTGTGACGCGTGTGACAAAAAGAATTTAGGGAGGAATGATTTGGGTAAATGCAAAGCGATGCTAGATGCAGGCTTTGAAACCCTCATGAAAGAATTTGCTCTTAAGTTTGAGATACTGAAATCCGATTTAGTTGAGGCGCTTAATGCTAAACTCTCAGTTGCCAAGTGCGAGCGTAGTGGTAAGGTAGGGTAAATGTACCAATAGTGGTGCAATTTGTAGTGATACCGATGTGTTTTAATGGATTTAAAGTGTCAGGAACGACAATTTCTGAATATTTGAACACATAGCAATTGGAATATGTTTTATCTTCGCAATCACAACCATTTTTACCATGAAACACATCAAATTTACGAATAATTACATATTTTTGTGATTGCTTCGTTGTACCTATAATGGTGGTATGGTTCCTATAGTCGTCGTATTGTGTTCCTATAGTGGTGGTAAACAAAGATGCATAAAAAACGGTGTATAATATCAATGAAACTTAGTTTGGAAGCTGTTTTCGTATGAATAGCAACGATTACTGCCATATTGTTGGTTTCTTGCGTAATTTGATCGTAAAAAAATGTATAAATTTGCTTGATGAAACTATTCACTAAAGTACTGCATCACACCTGTCGTCAACCTACACCCGGAAGAGTGTGCTTGATTTGAAGTCAATTTATCATTCAGCCAGATAAGCGAATTTTGGCCTGTTTTTGGTAAATTACCTACATAAAAATTATTTCTGTTGCTTATTTTAGGGAAAACAGTACCTCATGCCAAAAATTTCCTCGAAAAAATCTAAAACGACCTGTATTTATTGATTTTAGAACTATAACCACTATAGGAACATGCCTGTTTTGTGTACCTATAATGGCACTATGGTAAAAAAACACTTAAAAATGCATAAATATGGTAAAAAGGCAAATAATTTTAGTAAAACAATAACATTACATAACAGTTATGTTGAAAAGCTAATAATTGCGTGGTTATGTGGTCGTTTAGAACGTTAACAGAAAAATGAGTTTCGTTATGAAATCCTAAGGATTTTGAAAAATGTTGACCCATTTTACAAAATAATGGATTTTTTCGGTCACTAAGTAACGGAATGGCCTCATTTAAATTTTAAACCCTTTGTAAAAGGCTAAAGAACATTTCACACTAACGTAAATAACTTAATAACTTTTAATTTGCCATATGAACCGCATTTTAGAGCAATAGCACCACTATTGGTACTAACACCACTATAGGTACATTTACCCTAAATGTGATACAAGTAGAAAAGCAAGTGGGATTAAATAATATGGGTGAAGATTGCTCTAATACATGAACGCCAAATAAGAATTCCCAACCAACATTGCAAACAAGTTCTGGTATGCAATCTACTTCGTATGAAAACGAATGTAAAAGACTACAATTGCTGTATTCCTCGACCTAAAAAGGGCCTTTGAAACAATTTCGAGGCCACTATTATTAAAAGTGTTAATGAGTTTTGGCATTAAAGGCAACGAACTACTATGGTTCGAGAGTTATCTCCAAGACAGAACACAGAGAACTGTATTTAACAACAAAATATCAAGTGCCGTCGAGAGCACCCTAGGAGTATCTCAGGGAAGTGTTCTAGGACCAATACTTTTCTTAATGTATATTAACGATATGAAAAGGGTTTAACAGCATTGCGACATCAATTTATTTGCGGATGACACAGTCATCTTCATTAGTGGTAGTGACCATTGTGATATTGTTAGGAAACTCAATCAGGATCTGGACTCACTGGATGGGTGGCTGAAACATAAGAAACTCAAATTGAATCCTGAGAAAACTAAAGCCTTGGTTGTGTGTCGAAGACTATTTAGCCTACCCACTCAATTAGTAATAAATAATGTATCTGTAGAAATTGTATCTAGTATAAAATATTTAGGAGTGATAGTTGACGATAAACTCAGATTTACGGACCATATTGACAACGTTATAAAGAAGGTGGCCAAAAAGGTTGGAGTTATTTGCAGACTGAGAAAGGATGTAAACCGTTGCGGTAGGATACAATTATACTTATCACTTATTGGACCTCATCTAGATTTTTGTGCCTCGATTTTGTTTCTGGCGACTGAAACACAGTTCACGCGACTTCAAAGGCTGCAGAATAAGGCAATGCGGGCTATCCTTGATTGTGGGCGTTATACCTCTTCTGTTACAATGCGAATGGTCTTACAATGGATGTCCATAAAACAGAGAGTGACGTATCAGACAATGATATTCATTGATAATCTAATAAAAAGACGTCTACCTACATATCTTACGCAAAGAGTTGTGAGAGGAGTAGACATTCACTGAGCCCACACGGGGAGCTAATGCTCCAAGAGTGCCAAACTATATGACTGCAGGAGCCAGAAATTCTTTGTTTCACAGAGGTATCCAGTATTACAATAGAATGCCACAGGAAATCATCAATGCTGGTTCGTTATCTGAGTTTAGAAAATTGTGCTCTGATTTTGTTAGAACTAATGTAGTCGACCCAGCCCGTAAAGTCTTTTTAGGCCGTCCACAAGGACAGAGGAGGCGTGGTAGGCCCAAATTGAGATGGCAAGATGGCGTGGAGGCGTCCGCCATTAAGGCCGGGATAACGGACTGGCAGACGAAGGCGCGAGACCGTGAGCAGTTTCGGACACTCCTGAGGCAGGCCAAGACCGCAAAGCGGTTGTAGCGCCGGATAAGTAAGTAAGTAATGTAGTCTAAATGTATTGTCAATTGTCAACTCTAGGTGATGATGATTTTTTCATTCTTTTCTTTTGTCCTTTAAAATGCGATGAATTTTTTTAAACTAATTTACATTCTAAATGCACCAAAGTTTCAAAACTATAAATATACAAAAAAATTAATAGAATGAGACTTCATTGAATTGAGACACGCGCGCGTACAGTAGACTCCGGGTTCGGAGCTTGGTAGATTGGTGTGGATTGGGCTAATAACTCGTCATACCTCTATGCTTTGCTCAGCTCCCAAACATCTACTGTAGCTTTACCAAATTATCGCAAGATACATCGAACATCTCAATCCTTTGTAGGGGGTCAGAGGTGGGTCATCATCAACATCGTCATCATCATCATCATCATTTTGTTTAAAAAGTGAGTGAATCACTCATAAAAAAGGAATTTTGTTTTAAAAAGTGAGTGAATCACTCATAAAAAAGTAATTTTCTTAAAAAATTGAGCGATTCACTCATAACAAGGGAATTTGTTTAAAAATTTATGTGAATCACTCATAAAAAACGGATTTTGTTTAAAAAAAGTGGGTGAATCACTCATTAAAAAGGGATTTTTTTTAAAAAAGTGAGTGATTCACTCATAAAAAAGGGATTTTGTTTAAAAAAAAAAGTGAATCACTCAAAAAAAAGGGATTTCGTTTCAAAAAGTGAGTGATTCACTCATAAAAAAAGGGATTTTTTTTTAAAAAGTGAGTGATTCACTCATAAAAAAGTGATTTTGTTTTAAAAAATTAGTGAATCACTCATTAAAAAGGGATTTTGTTTAAAAAAGTGAGTGAATCACTCATAAAAAAAGGGATTTTGTTAAAAAAAAAGTGAGCGATTCACTCAAAAACAAAAGGGATTTTGTTTAAAAAAGTGAGTGAATTACTCATAAAAAAGAGATTTCGTTTAAAAAGAATGTAAATCACTCAAAAAAGTGATTTTGTTCAAAAAAGTGAGTGATACACTCATAAAAAAGTGATTTTGTTGAAACAAGTGAGTGAATCACTCATAAAAAAGGGATTTGGTATTAAAAAGTGAGTGAATCGCTCATAAAAAAGGGATTTTGTTTCAAAAAGTGAGCGATTTACTCATAAAAAGGGATTTCGTTTTAAAACTTAAGTGAATCACTCATAAAAAAGAGATTTTGTTTAAAAAAAGTGAGTGAATCACTCATAAAAAAGGGATTTTGTTTAAAAAAGTGAGTGAATCACTCATTAAAAAAGGGATATCGTTAAAAAAAGTGAGCATATCGATCATAAAAAGGGGATTTTGTTTTAAAAAGTGAGTGAATCACTCATAAAAAAATTATTTTGTTTAATAAAGTGGGCGATTCACTCATAAAAAGGGATTTTGTTTTAAAAAGTGAGTGAATCACTCATAAAAAAGGGATTTTGTTTAAAAAAGTGAGTGATTAAGTCATAAAAAAGGGATTTTGATTTTAAAAGCGAGTATATCATTCATAAAAACGTGTTTTGGTTTAAAAAAAAGTGAGCGATTCACCCATAAAAAAGGTATTTAGTGTAAAAAAGTGAGTATATGACTCATAAAAAAGGGATTATGTTTAAAAAAGTGAGTGAATCATTCATAAAAAAGTGAGTGAATCACTCATTTAAAAGGGATTTTATTTTAGAAAGCGAGTATATCACGCATGAAAAAGTTATTTTGTTTAAAAAGTGAGTGAATCACTCATAAAAAAGGGATTTTGTTTTAAAAAGTGAGTGAATCACCCATAAAAAAAGTTATTTTGTTTAAAAAAATGGTTGAACACTCATAAAAAAGGGATTTTGTTTAAATGATTTAGTGAATCACTCATGAAAAAGAAATTTTGTTTAAAAAAGTGAGTGAATCACTCATAAAAAAGTGATTTTGTTTATAAAAGTGGGTGAATCACTCATAAAATAGGGATTTTATTTAAAAAAATGATTGAATCACTCATAAAAAAGTGATTTTGTTTAAAAAAGGGAGCAATTCACTCATAAAAAGGGATTTTGTTTAAACAAGTGAGCGAATCACTCGCTTAAAATTGATTTTGTTTAAAAAAGTGAGTGAATCACTCATAATAAGGGATTTTGTTTTAAAAAGTGAGTGAATCACTCATTAAAAAGAGATTTTGTTTTTAAAAGTGAGTGATTCACTCATAAAAAAGGGATTTTGTTTAAAAAGTGAGTGAATCACTCATAAAAAAGGATTTTGTTTAAAACAGTTAGTGAATCACGCATAAAAAGTGATTTTGTTTTAAAAAAATGAGTGAATAACTCATTAAAAGTGATTTTGTTTAAAAAAACGAGTCTATCACTCATAAAAAAAGGGATTTTGTTTAAAAAAGTGAGATCACTCATAAAAAGGGATTTTGTTTTAAAAGTGAGTGAATCACTCATAAAAAAGGGATTTTGTTTAAAAAAGTGAGTATATCTCGCATAAAAAAGGGATTTTGTTTAAAAAAGTGAGTGAATCACTCATAAAAACGGGATGTTGTTTAAAAAAGTGAGTGATTCACTCATAAAAAAGGGAGTTTTAGAGTTTGTCTGTGCATCTGTAGCTCCGTGTTGAATCGGGATTTAAGCGGGTTTTTTGACGAGAAGCATCCAATCAGTTGTTGTTATTATGACCCTAACTGAATGAGTGTGGTAATTAATATATAGTTTGATGGTATAAGGATAAGTATTTGTTTACGTTTTAATTTATTGTGTGTAGCTGTTGAGTCAACGAAGAAGCGTCACTTACGGATGCGTTCTGATATTTTTATATTAATTTGCCTGTGTGTGTGATATTCTTGTGCTGTGAAGTGTAAGGTAAGGTACGTGTCATGGAGTGCGTAAAGTGCTCCGGACACATACTTGCCGGTGACTGTCCGTTGGTGTGTGTGGGTTGCGACCAAGGCTTTCACGCAGATTGTACGAAAGTTAGTAGAGTGGCTGCGCGTATGATAAATGAATCGACTAACATCGTTTTCTGTTGTGACGCGTGTGACAAAAAGAATTTAGGGAGGAATGATTTGGGTAAATGCAAAGCGATGCTAGATGCAGGCTTTGAAACCCTCATGAAAGAATTTGCTCTTAAGTTTGAGATACTGAACTCCGATTTAGTTGAGGCGCTTAATGCTAAACTCTCAGTTGCCAAGTGCGAGCGTAGTGGTAAGGTAAATGTGATACAAGTAGAAAAGCAAGTGGGATTAAATAATATGGGTGAAGATTGCTCTAATACATGCACGCCAAATAAGAATTCCCAACCAACATTGCAAACAAGTTCTGGTATGCAATCTACTTCGTATGAAAACGAATGTAAAAAGACTACAATTGCTGTATTCCTCGACCTAAAAAGGGCCTTTGAAACAATTTCGAGGCCACTATTATTAAAAGTGTTAATGAGTTTTGGCATTAAAGGCAACGAACTACGATGGTTCGAGAGTTATCTCCAAGACAGAACACAGAGAACTGTATTTAACAACAAAATATCAAGTGCCGTCGAGAACACCCTAGGAGTACCTCAGGGAAGTGTTCTAGGACCAATACTTTTCTTAATGTATATTAACGATATGAAAAGGGTTTAACAGCATTGCGACATCAATTTATTTGCGGATGACACAGTCATCTTCATTAGTGGTAGTGACCATTGTGATATTGTTAGGAAACTCAATCAGGATCTGGACTCACTGGATGGGTGGCTGAAACATAAGAAACTCAAATTGAATCCTGAGAAAACTAAAGCCTTGGGTGTGTGTCGAAGACTATTTAGCCTACCCACTCAATTAGTAATAAATAATGTATCTGTAGAAATTGTATCTAGTATAAAATATTTAGGAGTGATAGTTGACGATAAACTCAGATTTACGGACTATATTGACAACGTTATAAAGAAGGTGGCCAAAAAGGTTGGAGTTATTTGCAGACTGAGAAAGGATGTAAACCGTTGCGATAAGATACAATTATATTTATCACTTATTGGACCTCATCTAGATTTTTGTGCCTCGATTTTGTTTCTGGCGACTGAAACACAGTTCACGCGACTTCAAAGGCTGCAGAATAAGGCAATGCGGGCTATCCTTGATTGTGGGCGTTATACCTCTTCTGTTACAATGCGAATGGTCTTACAATGGATGTCCATAAAACAGAGAGTGACGTATCAGACAATGATATTCATTGATAATCTAATAAAAAGACGTCTACCTACATATCTTACGCAAAGAGTTGTGCGTTTAAAATGCGATGAATTTTTTTAAACTAATTTACATTCTAAATGCACCAAAGTTTCAAAACTATAAATATACAAAAAAATTAATAGAATGAGACTACATTGAATTGAGACACGCGCGCGTACAGTAGACTCCTGGTTCGGAGCTTGGTAGATTGGTGTGGATCGGGCTAATAACTCGTCATACCTCTATGCTTTGCTCAGCTCCCAAACATCTACTGTAGCTTTACCAAATTATCGCAAGATACATCGAACATCTCAATCCTTTATAGGGGTCAGAGGTGGGTCATCATCATCATCATCATCATCATCATCATCATCATCATCATCATCATCATCATCATCATCATTTTGTTTAAAAAGTGAGTGAATCACTCATAAAAAAGGGATTTTGTTTAAAAAAAGTGAGTGAATCACTCATAAAAAAGGGATTTTGTATCAAAAAATGAGTGAATCACTCATAAAAAGGGGATTTTGTTTAAAAAAGTGAGTGTATCACTCATAAAAATGATTTTGTTTAAAAAAGTGAGCGATTCACTCGTTAAAAAGGGATTTTGTGTCAAAATGTGAGTATATCACTCATAAAAAAGGGATTTTGTTTAAAAAAGTGAGTAAATCACTCATAAAAATGTTAGTGAATCACCCATAAAAAATAGAATTTGTTTAAAAAAGTGAGTAAATCACTCATAAAAAAGGGATTTTGTTTAAAAAAGTGAGTGAATCACTCATAAAAAAGTGATTTTGTTTTAAAAAGTGGGTGAATCACTAAAAGAAAGGGATTTTGTGTAAAAAAGTGAGTGAATCACTCATAAAAAAGGGTTGTGTTGAAAAAAGTGAGTGAATAACTCATAAAAAATTGATTTTGTTTAAAAAAATGAGTGAATAACACTTAAAAATGTGATTTTGTTTAAAAAATGAGTGAATCACTCATAAAAAAGGAATATTGTTTTAAAAAGTGCGTGAATCACTCATAAAAAGGGATTTTGTTTAAAAAAGTGAGTGAATCACTCATAAAAAAGGGATTTTGTTTAAAAAAAAGAGTGATTCACTCATAAAAAAGGGATTTTGTTTAAAAAAGTGAGTGAATCACTCATAAAAAAAATATTTTGTTTAAAAAAGAATGTGAATCACTCATAAAAAAGGGATTTTGTTTTAAAAAAGTAAGTGAATCACTCATAAAAAAGTGATTTTGTCTTAAAAAGTGAGTGAATCACTCATAAAAAAGGGATTTTGTTTAAAAAGTGAGTGATTCACTCATAAAAAAGGGATTTTGTTTTAAAAAAGTTAGTGAATCACTCATAAAAAAGGGATTTTGTTTAAAAAAGTGAGTATATCTCTCATAAAAAGGGATTTTGTTTAAAAACGTGAGTGAATCACTCATAAAAACGGGATGTTGTTTAAAAAAGTGAGTGATTCACTGATAAAAAGGGAGTTTTAGAGTGTGTCTGTGCATTTGTAGCTCCGTGTTGAATCGGGATTTAAGCGAGTTTTTGGACGAGAAGCATCCAATCAGTTGTTGTTATTATGACCCTAACTGAATGGGTGTGGTAATTAATATATAGCTTGATGGTATAAGGATAAGTATTTGTTTACGTTTGAATTTATTGTGTGTAGCTGTTGAGTCAACGAAGAAGCGTCACTTACGGATGCGTTCTGATATTTTTATATTAATTTGCCTGTGTGTGTGATATTCTTGTGCTGTGAAGTGTAAGGTAAGGTACATGTCATGGAGTGCGTAAAGTGCTCCGGACACATACTTGCCGGTGACTGTCCGTTGGTGTGTGTGGGTTGCGACCAAGGCTTTCACGCAGATTGTACGAAAGTTAGTAGAGTGGCTGCGAGTATGATAAATGAATCGACTAACATCGTTTTCTGTTGTGACGCGTGTGACAAAAAGAATTTAGGGAGGAATGATTTGGGTAAATGCAAAGCGATGCTAGATGCAGGCTTTGAAACCCTCATGAAAGAATTTGCTCTTAAGTTTGAGATACTGAAATCCGATTTAGTTGAGGCGCTTAATGCTAAACTCTCAGTTGCCAAGTGCGAGCGTAGTGGTAAGGTAGGGTAAATGTACCAATAGTGGTGCAATTTGTAGTGATACCGATGTGTTTTAATGGATTTAAAGTGTCAGGAACGACAATTTCTGAATATTTGAACACATAGCAATTGGAATATGTTTTATCTTCGCAATCACAACCATTTTGACCATGAAACACATCAAATTTACGAATAATTACATATTTTTGTGATTGCTTCGTTGTACCTATAATGGTGGTATGGTTCCTATAGTCGTCGTATTGTGTTCCTATAGTGGTGGTAAACAAAGATGCATAAAAAACGGTGTATAATATTAATGAAACTTAGTTTGGAAGCTGTTTTCGTATGAATAGCAACGATTACTGCCATATTGTTGGTTTCTTGCGTAATTTGATCGTAAAAAAATGTATAAATTTGCTTGATGAAACTATTCACTAAAGTACTGCATCACACCTGTCGTCAACCTACACCCGGAAGAGTGTGCTTGATTTGAAGTCAATTTATCATTCAGCCAGATAAGCGAATTTTGGCCTGTTTTTGGTAAATTACCTACATAAAAATCATTTCTGTTGCTTATTTTAGGGAAAACAGTACCTCATGCCAAAAATTTCCTCGAAAAAATCTAAAACGACCTGTATTTATTGATTTTAGAACTATAACCACTATAGGAACATGCCTGTTTTGTGTACCTATAATGGCACTATGGTAAAAAACACTTAAAAATGCATAAATATGGTAAAAGGCAAATAATTTTAGTAAAACAATAACACTACATAACAGTTATGTTGAAAAACTAATAATTGCGTGGTTATGTGGTCGTTTAGAACGTTAACAGAAAAATGAGTTTCGTTATGAAATCCTAAGGATTTTGAAAAATGTTGACCCATTTCACAAAATAATGGATTTTTCGGTCACTAAGTAACGGAATGGCCTCATTTAAATTTTAAACCCTTTGTAAAAGGCTAAAGAACATTTCACACTAACGTAAATAACTTAATAACTTTTAATTTGCCATATGAACCGCATTTTAGAGCAATAGCACCACTATTGGTACTACCACCACTATAGGTACATTTACCCTAAATGTGATACAAGTAGAAAAGCAAGTGGGATTAAATAATATGGGTGAAGATTGCTCTAATACATGCACGCCAAATAAGAATTCCCAACCAACATTGCAAACAAGTTCTGGTATGCAATCTACTTCGTATGAAAACGAATGTAAAAGACTACAATTGCTGTATTCCTCGACCTAAAAAGGGCCTTTGAAACAATTTCGAGGCCACTATTATTAAAAGTGTTAATGAGTTTTGGCATTAAAGGCAACGAACTACGATGGTTCGAGAGTTATCTCCAAGACAGAACACAGAGAACTGTATTTAACAACAAAATATCAAGTGCCGTCGAGAACACCCTAGGAGTACCTCAGGGAAGTGTTCTAGGACCAATACTTTTCTTAATGTATATTAACGATATGAAAAGGGTTTAACAGCATTGCGACATCAATTTATTTGCGGATGACACAGTCATCTTCATTAGTGGTAGTGACCATTGTGATATTGTTAGGAAACTCAATCAGGATCTGGACTCACTGGATGGGTGGCTGAAACATAAGAAACTCAAATTGAATCCTGAGAAAACTAAAGCCTTGGGTGTGTGTCGAAGACTATTTAGCCTACCCACTCAATTAGTAATAAATAATGTATCTGTAGAAATTGTATCTAGTATAAAATATTTAGGAGTGATAGTTGACGATAAACTCAGATTTACGGACTATATTGACAACGTTATAAAGAAGGTGGCCAAAAAGGTTGGAGTTATTTGCAGACTGAGAAAGGATGTAAACCGTTGCGATAAGATACAATTATATTTATCACTTATTGGACCTCATCTAGATTTTTGTGCCTCGATTTTGTTTCTGGCGACTGAAACACAGTTCACGCGACTTCAAAGGCTGCAGAATAAGGCAATGCGGGCTATCCTTGATTGTGGGCGTTATACCTCTTCTGTTACAATGCGAATGGTCTTACAATGGATGTCCATAAAACAGAGAGTGACGTATCAGACAATGATATTCATTGATAATCTAATAAAAAGACGTCTACCTACATATCTTACGCAAAGAGTTGTGCGTTTAAAATGCGATGAATTTTTTTAAACTAATTTACATTCTAAATGCACCAAAGTTTCAAAACTATAAATATACAAAAAAATAATAGAATGAGACTACATTGAATTGAGACACGCGCGCGTACAGTAGACTCCTGGTTCGGAGCTTGGTAGATTGGTGTGGATCGGGCTAATAACTCGTCATACCTCTATGCTTTGCTCAGCTCCCAAACATCTACTGTAGCTTTACCAAATTATCGCAAGATACATCGAACATCTCAATCCTTTATAGGGGTCAGAGGTGGGTCATCATCATCATCATCATCATCATCATCATCATTTTGTTTAAAAAAGTGAGTAAATCACTCATAAAAAAGGGATTTTGTTTAAAAAAGTGAGTGAATCACTCATAAAAAAGTGATTTTGTTTTAAAAAGTGGGTGAATCACTAAAAGAAAGGGATTTTGTGTAAAAAAGTGAGTGAATCACTCATAAAAAAGGGTTGTGTTTAAAAAAGTGAGTAAATCACTCATAAAAAAGGGATTTTGTTTAAAAAAGTGAGTGAATAACACTTAAAAATGTGATTTTGTTTAAAAAATGAGTGAATCACTCATAAAAAAGGAATATTGTTTTAAAAAGTGAGTGAATCACTCATAAAAAGGGATTTTGTTTAAAAAAGTGAGTGAATCACTCATAAAAAAGGGATTTTGTTAAAAAAGTGAGTGAATCACTCAGAACAAAGGGATTTTGTTTAAAAAAGTGAGTGAATCACTCATAAAAAAGGATTTTGTTTAAAAAAGTGAGCGAATCACTCATAAAAAGGGATTTTGTTTTAAAAAGTGAGTGAATCACTCATAAAAAGGGATTTTGTTTATAAACGTGAGTGTTTCACTCATTTAAAAGGGATTTTGTTTCAAAAGTGAGTGAATCACTCATATAAAAGGGATTTTGTTTAAAAAAGTGAGTGAATCACTCTAAAAAAGGGATTTTGTTTAAAAAAGTGAATGAATCACTCATAAAAAAGGGTTGTGTTTAAAAAAGTGAGTAATCACTCATAAAAAAGGGATTTTGTTTAAAAAAATGAGTGAATCACTCATAAAAAAGGGATTTTGTTTAAAAAGTGAGTCGATGACTCATAAAAAAGGGATTTTATTTAAAAAGTGAGTAAATAACTCATAAAAAAGGGATTTTGTTTAAAAAAAAATGAGTGAATCACTCATAAAAATGTGATTTTGTTTAAAAAATAAGTGAATCACTCATAAAAAAGAGATATTGTTTTAAAAAGTGACTGAATCACTCATAAAAAGGGATTTTGTTTAAAAAAGTGAGTGAATCACTCCTAAAAAAGAGATTTTGTTAAAAAAGTTAGTGAATCACTCTTAAAAAGTGATTTTGTTTGAAAAAGTGAGTGAATCACTCATAAAAAAGGGATTTTGTTTAAAAAAGTGAGCGATTAACTCATAAAAAAGGATTTTGTTTAAAAAAGTGAGCAAATCACTCATAAAAAGGGATTTTGTTTAAAAAAGTGAGTGAATCACTCATAAAAATGTGATTTTGTTGAAAAAAAATGAGTGAATCACGAATAAAAAGGGATTTTGTTAAAAAAGTGAGTCAATGACTCATAAAAAAGGGATTTTATTTAAAAAGTGAGTAAATCACTCATAAAAAGGGATTTTGTTTAAAAAAATGAGTGAATCACTCATAAAAATGTGATTTTGTTTAAAAAATGAGTGAATCACTCATAAAAAAGGGATATTGTTTTAAAAAGTGAGTGAATCACTCATAAAAAGGGATTTTGTTTAATAAAGTGAGTGAATCACTCATAAAAAAGGGATTTTGTTTTAAAAAAGTAAGTGAATCACTCATAAAAAAGTGATTTTGTTCTAAAAAGTGAGTTAATCACTCATAAAAAAAGTGATTTTGTTTTAAAAACGAGTGAATCACTCATAAAAAAGGGATTTTGTTTAAAAAAAAGAGTGATTCACTCATAAAAAAGGGATTTTGTTTAAAAAAGTGAGTGAATCACTCATAAAAAAAATATTTTGTTTAAAAAAGAATGTGAATCACTCATAAAAAAGGGATTTTGTTTTAAAAAAGTAAGTGAATCACTCATAAAAAAGTGATTTTGTCTTAAAAAGTGAGTGAATCACTCATAAAAAAGGGATTTTGTTTAAAAAAGTGAGTGATTCACTCATAAAAAAGGGATTTTGTTTTAAAAAAGTAAGTGAATCACTCATAAAAAAGGGATTTTGTTTAAAAAAGTGAGTATATCTCTCATAAAAAAAGGATTTTGTTTAAAAACGTGAGTGAATCACACATAAAAACGGGATGTTGTTTAAAAAAGTGAGTGATTCACTGATAAAAAGGGAGTTTTAGAGTGTGTCTGTGCATTTGTAGCTCCGTGTTGAATCGGGATTTAAGCGAGTTTTTGGACGAGAAGCATCCAATCAGTTGTTGTTATTATGACCCTAACTGAATGGGTGTGGTAATTAATATATAGCTTGATGGTATAAGGATAAGTATTTGTTTACGTTTGAATTTATTGTGTGTAGCTGTTGAGTCAACGAAGAAGCGTCACTTACGGATGCGTTCTGATATTTTTATATTAATTTGCCTGTGTGTGTGATATTCTTGTGCTGTGAAGTGTAAGGTAAGGTACATGTCATGGAGTGCGTAAAGTGCTCCGGACACATACTTGCCGGTGACTGTCCGTTGGTGTGTGTGTGTTGCGACCAAGGCTTTCACGCAGATTGTACGAAAGTTAGTAGAGTGGCTGCGCGTATGATAAATGAATCGACTAACATCGTTTTCTGTTGTGACGCGTGTGACAAAAAGAATTTAGGGAGGAATGATTTGGGTAAATGCAAAGCGATGCTAGATGCAGGCTTTGAAACCCTCATGAAAGAATTTGCTCTTAAGTTTGAGATACTGAAATCCGATTTAGTTGAGGCGCTTAATGCTAAACTCTCAGTTGCCAAGTGCGAGCGTAGTGGTAAGGTAGGGTAAATGTACCAATAGTGGTGCAATTTGTAGTGATACCGATGTGTTTTAATGGATTTAAAGTGTCAGGAACGACAATTTCTGAATATTTGAACACATAGCAATTGGAATATGTTTTATCTTCGCAATCACAACCATTTTTACCATGAAACACATCAAATTTACGAATAATTACATATTTTTGTGATTGCTTCGTTGTACCTATAATGGTGGTATGGTTCCTATAGTCGTCGTATTGTGTTCCTATAGTGGTGGTAAACAAAGATGCATAAAAAACGGTGTATAATATTAATGAAACTTAGTTTGGAAGCTGTTTTCGTATGAATAGCAACGATTACTGCCATATTGTTGGTTTCTTGCGTAATTTGATCGTAAAAAATGTATAAATTTGCTTGATGAAACTATTCACTAAAGTACTGCATCACACCTGTCGTCAACCTACACCCGGAAGAGTGTGCTTGATTTGAAGTCAATTTATCATTCAGCCAGATAAGCGAATTTTGGCCTGTTTTTGGTAAATTACCTACATAAAAATTATTTCTGTTGCTTATTTTAGGGAAAACAGTACCTCATGCCAAAAATTTCCTCGAAAAAATCTAAAACGACCTGTATTTATTGATTTTAGAACTATAACCACTATAGGAACATGCCTGTTTTGTGTACCTATAATGGCACTATGGTAAAAAACACTTAAAAATGCATAAATATGGTAAAAAGGCAAATAATTTTAGTAAAACAATAACATTACATAACAGTTATGTTGAAAAACTAATAATTGCGTGGTTATGTGGTCGTTTAGAACGTTAACAGAAAAATGAGTTTCGTTATGAAATCCTAAGGATTTTGAAAAATGTTGACCCATTTCACAAAATAATGGATTTTTCGGTCACTAAGTAACGGAATGGCCTCATTTAAATTTTAAACCCTTTGTAAAAGGCTAAAGAACATTTCACACTAACGTAAATAACTTAATAACTTTTAATTTGCCATATGAACCGCATTTTAGAGCAATAGCACCACTATTGGTACTACCACCACTATAGGTACTTTTACCCTAAATGTGATACAAGTAGAAAAGCAAGTGGGATTAAATAATATGGGTGAAGATTGCTCTAATACATGCACGCCAAATAAGAATTCCCAACCAACATTGCAAACAAGTTCTGGTATGCAATCTACTTCGTATGAAAACGAATGTAAAAAGACTACAATTGCTGTATTCCTCGACCTAAAAAGGGCCTTTGGAAACAATTTCGAGGCCACTATTATTAAAAGTGTTAATGAGTTTTGGCATTAAAGGCAACGAACTACTATGGTTCGAGAGTTATCTCCAAGACAGAACACAGAGAACTGTATTTAACAACAAAATATCAAGTGCCGTCGAGAACACCCTAGGAGTACCTCAGGGAAGTGTTCTAGGACCAATACTTTTCTTAATGTATATTAACGATATGAAAAGGGTTTAACAGCATTGCGACATCAATTTATTTGCGGATGACACAGTCATCTTCATTAGTGGTAGTGACCATTGTGATATTGTTAGGAAACTCAATCAGGATCTGGACTCACTGGATGGGTGGCTGAAACATAAGAAACTCAAATTAAATCCTGAGAAAACTAAAGCCGTGGTTGTGTGTCGAAGACTATTTAGCCTACCCACTCAATTAGTAATAAATAATGTATCTGTAGAAATTGTATCTAGTATAAAATATTTAGGAGTGATAGTTGACGATAAACTCAGATTTACGGACTATATTGACAACGTTATAAAGAAGGTGGCCAAAAGGTTGGAGTTATTTGCAGACTGAGAAAGGATGTAAACCGTTGCGATAAGATACAATTATATTTATCACTTATTGGACCTCATCTAGATTTTTGTGCCTCGATTTTGTTTCTGGCGACTGAAACACAGTTCACGCGACTTCAAAGGCTGCAGAATAAGACAATGCGGGCTATCCTTGATTGTGGGCGTTATACCTCTTCTGTTACAATGCGAATGGTCTTACAATGGATGTCCATAAAACAGAGAGTGACGTATCAGACAATGATATTCATTGATAATCTAATAAAAAGACGTCTACCTACATATCTTACGCAAAGAGTTGTGAGAGGAGTAGACATTCACAATTACCCCACACGGGGAGCTAATGCTCCAAGAGTGCCAAACTATATGACTGCAGGAGCCAGAAATTCTTTGTTTCACAGAGGTATCCAGTATTACAATAGAATGCCACAGGAAATCATCAATGCTGGTTCGTTATCTGAGTTTAGAAAATTGTGCTCTGATTTTGTTAGAACTAATGTAGTCTAAATGTATTGTCAATTGTTAACTCTAGGTGATGATGATTTTTTTCATTCTTTTCTTTGGCCTTTAAAATGCGATGATTTTTTTTTTTAACTAATTTACATTCAAAATGCACCAAAGTATCGAAACTATAAATATACAAAAAAATAAATAGAATGAGACTACATTGAATTGAGACACGCGCGCGTACAGTAGACTCCGGGTTCGGAGCTTGGTAGATTGGTATGGATCGGGCTAATAACTCGTCATACCTCAATCCTTTGCTCACCTCCCAAACATCTACTCGTTTGAATATTTGTAGCTTTACCAAATTATCGCAAGATACATCGAACATCTCAATCCTTTGTAAGGGTCAGAGGTGGGTAATCATCATCATCATCATCATCATCATCATCATTTTGTTTAAAAAGTGAGTGAATCACTCATAAAAAAGGGATTTTGTTTAAAAAAGTGAGTGAATCACTCATAAAAAAGTAGTTTTGTTTCAAAAAGTGAGTGAATCACTCATAAAAAAGGATTTTGTTTTAAAAAGTGAGTGAATCACTCAAAAAAAGTGATTTTGTTTAAAAAAGTGAGTGAATCACTCATAAAAAGGGATTTTGTTTAAAAAAGTGAGTGAATCACTCATAAAAAAGGGATTTTGTTTAAAAAAGTGAGAATCACTCATAAAAAAGGGATTTTGTTTAAAAAAAAGAGTGAATCACTCATAAAAAAGGGATTGTGTTTCAAAAAGTGAGTAAATCACTCATAAAAAAGGGATTTTGTTTAAAAAAGTGAGTGAATCACTCATAAAAAGGGATTTTGTTTTTAAAAGTGAGTGAATCACTCATAAAAAAGGGATTTTGTTTAAAAGAGTGAGCGATTCACTCATATTAAAAGGGATTTTGTGTAAAAAAGTGAGTATATCACTCATAAAAAAGGGATTTTGTTTAAAAAAGTGAGCGAATCACTCATAAAAAAGGAGTTTTGTTTCAAAAAGTGAGTGAATCACTCATATAAAAGGGATTTTGTTTAAAAAGTGAGCGATTCACTCATAAAAAGTGATTTTGTTTTAAAAAGTGAGTGAATCACTCATAAAAAAGGGATTTTGTTTCAAAAAGTGAGTGAATCACTCATAAAAAAGGGATTGTGTTTCAAAAAGCGAGTGAATCACTCATAAAAAAGGGATTTTGTTTAAAAAAGTGAGTGAATCACTCATAAAAAGGGATTTTGTTTAAAAAAGTGAGCGATTCACTCGTTAAAAATGGATTTTGTGTAAAAATGTGAGTAAATCACTCATAAAAAAGGGATTTTGTTTAACAAAGTGAGTGAATCACTCATAAAAATGTGAGTGAATCACCCATATAAAATCGATTTTGTTTAATAAAGTGAGTAAATCACTCATAAGAAAGGGATTTTGTTTTAAAAAGTGAGTGAATCACTCACAAAAATGTGATTTTGTTTAAAAAAATGAGTGAATCACTCATAAAAAGGGATTTTTTTTTTAAAAAGTGAGTGAATCACTCAGAAATAAGAATTTTGTTTAAAAAAATGATTGAATCACTCATAAAAAGGGATTTTTTTTAAAAAAGTGAGTGAATCACTCATAAAAAAGGGATTTTGTTTAAAAAATGAGTGAATCACTCATAAAAAGGGATTTTGTTTAAAAAGTGAGTGAATCACTCATAAAAAAAGGATTTTGTTTAAAAAAATGAGTGAATCACTCATAAAAAAAGGATTTTGTTTAAAAAAAATGAGTGAATCACTCATAAAAGGGATTTTGTTTATAAAAGTGAGTGAATCACTCATAAAAAAGGGATTTTGTTTAAAAAAAGTGAGTGAATCACTCATAAAAAAGGGATTTTGTTTAAAAAAGTGAGTGAATCACTCATAAAAAAGGATTTTGTGTAAAAAAATGAGTGGATCACTCATAAAAAGGGATTTTGTTTAAAAAAGTGAGTGAATCACTCATAAAAAAGGGATTTTGTTTTAAAAAGTAAGTGAATCACTCATAAAAAAGGGATTTTGTTTAAAAAAGTGAGTGAATCACTCAGAAATAAGAATTTTGTTTAAAAAAATGATTGAATCACTCATAAAAAGGGATTTTTTTTTAAAAAGTGAGTGAATCACTCAGAAATAAGAATTTTGTTTAAAAAAATGATTGAATCACTCATAAAAAGAGATTTTTTTAAAAAAGTGAGTTAATCACTCATAAAAAAGGGATTTTTTTTAAAAAGTGAGTGAATCACTCATAAAAAAGGGATTTTGTTTAAAAAAGTGAGTGAATCACTCATAAAAAAGGATTTTGTGTAAAAAAATGAGTGGATCACTCATAAAAAGGGATTTTGTTTAAAAAAGTGAGTGAATCACTCATAAAAAGGGATTTTTTTAAAAAGTAAGTGAATCACTCATAAAAAAGGGATTTTGTTTAAAAAAATGAGTAAATCTCTCATAAAAAGGGATTTTGTTTAAAAAGTGAGCGATTAACTCATAAAAACGGGATGTTGTTTTAAAAAGTGAGTGATTAACTCATAAAAAAGGGAGTTTTAGAGTGTGTCTGTGCATCTGTAGCTCCGTGTTGAATCGGGTTTTTAAGTGTGAATTTGACGAGAAGCATCCAATCAGTTGTTGTTATTATGACCCTAACTGAATGGATGTGGTAATTAATATATAGTTTGATGGTATAAGGATAAGTATTTGTTTACGTTTTAATTTATTGTGTGTAGCTGTTGAGTCAACGAAGAAGCGTCACTTACGGATGCGTTCTGATATTTTTATATTAATTTGCCTGTGTGTGTGATATTCTTGTGCTGTGAAGTGTAAGGTAAGGTACGTGTCATGGAGTGCGTAAAGTGCTCCGGACACATACTTGCCGGTGACTGTCCGTTGGTGTGTGTGGGTTGCGACCAAGGCTTTCACGCAGATTGTACGAAAGTTAGTAGAGTGGCTGCGCGTATGATAAATGAATCGACTAACATCGTTTTCTGTTGTGACGCGTGTGACAAAAAGAATTTAGGGAGGAATGATTTGGGTAAATGCAAAGCGATGCTAGATGCAGGCTTTGAAACCCTCATGAAAGAATTTGCTCCTAAGTTTGAGATACTGAAATCCGATTTAGTTGAGGCGCTTAATGCTAAACTCTCAGTTGCCAAGTGCGAGCGTAGTGGTAAGGTAAATGTGATACAAGTAGAAAAGCAAGTGGGATTAAATAATATGGGTGAAGATTGCTCTAATACATGCACGCCAAATAAGAATTCCCAACCAACATTGCAAACAAGTTCTGGTATGCAATCTACTTCGTATGAAAACGAATGTAAAAATACTACAATTGCTGTATTCCTCGATCTAAAACGGGCCTTTGAAACAATTTCGAGGCCACTATTATTAAAAGTATTAATGAGTTTTGGCATTAAAGGCAACGAACTACGATGGTTCGAGAGTTATCTCCAAGACAGAACACAGAGAACTGTATTTAACAACAAAATATCAAGTGCCGTCGAGAACACCCTAGGAGTACCTCAGGGAAGTGTTCTAGGACCAATACTTTTCTTAATGTATATTAACGATATGAAAAGGGTTTAACAGCATTGCGACATCAATTTATTTGCGGATGACACAGTCATCTTCATTAGTGGTAGTGACCATTGTGATATTGTTAGGAAACTCAATCAGGATCTGGACTCACTGGATGGGTGGCTGAAACATAAGAAACTCAAATTGAATCCTGAGAAAACTAAAGCCGTGGTTGTGTGTCGAAGACTATTTAGCCTACCCACTCAATTAGTAATAAATAATGTATCTGTAGAAATTGTATCTAGTATAAAATATTTAGGAGTGATAGTTGACGATAAACTCAGATTTACGGACCATATTGACAACGTTATAAAGAAGGTGGCCAAAAAGGTTGGAGTTATTTGCAGACTGAGAAAGGATGTAAACCGTTGCGGTAGGATACAATTATACTTATCACTTATTGGACCTCATCTAGATTTTTGTGCCTCGATTTTGTTTCTGGCGACTGAAACACAGTTCACGCGACTTCAAAGGCTGCAAAATAAGGCAATGCGGGCTATCCTTGATTGTGGGCGTTATACCTCTTCTGTTACAATGCGAATGGTCTTACAATGGATGTCCATAAAACAGAGAGTGACGTATCAGACAATGATATTCATTGATAATCTTATAAAAGACGTCTACCTACATATCTTACGCAAAGAGTTGTGAGAGGAGTAGACATTCACAATTACCCCACACGGGGAGCTAATGCTCCAAGAGTGCCAAACTATATGACTGCAGGAGCCAGAAATTCTTTGTTTCACAGAGGTATCCAGTATTACAATAGAATGCCACAGGAAATCATCAATGCTGGTTCGTTATCTGAGTTTAGAAAATTGTGCTCTGATTTTGTTAGAACTAATGTAGTCTAAATGTTTTGTCAATTGTCAACTCTAGGTGATGATGATTTTTTTTCATTCTTTTCTTTGGCCTTTAAATTGCGATGATTTTTTTTAAACTAATTTACATTCTAAATGCACCAAAGTTTCAAAACTATAAATATACAAAAAAATAATAGAATGAGACTACATTGAATTGAGACACGCGCGCGTACAGTAGACTCCGGGTTCGGAGCTTGGTAGATTGGTGTGGATCGGGCTAATAACTCGTCATACCTCTATGCTTTGCTCAGCTCCCAAACATCTACTCGTTTGAATATTTGTAGCTTTACCAAATTATCGCAAGATACATCGAACATCTCAATCCTTTGTAGGGGTCAGAGGTGGGTCATCATCATCATAATCATCATCATCATCATCATCATCATAATCATCATCATTTTGTTTAAAAAAAGTGAGTGAATCACTCATAAAAAAGGGATTTTGTTTTGAAAAATGAGTGAATCACTCATATAAAAGGGATATTGTTTAAAAAAGTGAGCGATTCACTTATAAAAAAGGAATTTTGTTTAAAAGAGTGAGCGATCCTCTCATAAAACAGGGATTTTGTTTAAAAAAGTGAGTGATTCACTCATAAAAAAGCGATTTTGTTGAAAAAAAGTGAGTGAATCACTCATTAAAAGTGATTTTGTTTAAAAAAGTGAGTGAATCACTCATAAAAAAGGAGTTTTGTTTAAAAAGTGAGTGAATCACTCATAAAAAAGTGATTTTGTGTAAAAAGTGAGTGAATCACTCATAAAAAGGGATTTTGTTTAAAAAGTGAGTGAATCACTCATATAAAAGGGATTTTGTTTAAAAGAGTGAGCGATTTACTTATAAAAAGGGATTTTGATTAAAAAAATGAGCGATTAACTCATAGAAAAAGGGATTTTGTTTAAAAAGTGATTGAATTACTCATAAAAAAATTGATTTGGTTTAAAAGAGTGAGCAATTAACTCATAAAAAAGGGATTTTGTGTAAAAAAGTGAGTATATCACTCATAAAAAAGGGATTTTGTTTAAAAAGTGAGTGAATCACTCATAAAAAAGAGATTTTGTTTTAAAAAGTGAATGATTCACTCATAAAAAAGGGATTGTGTTTAAAAACATGAGTGAATCACTCATAAAAAAGGATTTTGTTTAAAAAGTGAGTGAATCACTCATAAAAAGTGAGTTTGTTTAAAAAAATGAGTGAATCACTCATAAAAAAGGGATTTTGTTTTAAAAAGTGAGTGAATCACTCATAAAAAAGAGATTTTGTTTTAAAAAGTGAGTGAATCACTCATAAAAAAGAGATTTTGTTTTAAAAAGTGAAATCTAAATGTTTTGTCAATTGTCAACTCTAGGTGATGATGATTTTTTTTCATTCTTTTCTTTGGCCTTTAAAATGCGATGATTTTTTTTTAACTAATTTACATTCTAAATGCACCAAAGTTTCAAAACTATAAATATACAAAAAAATAATAGAATGAGACTACATTGAATTGAGACACGCGCGCGTACAGTAGACTCCGGGTTCGGAGCTTGGTAGATTGGTGTGGATCGGGCTAATAACTCGTCATACCTCTATGCTTTGCTCAGCTCCCAAACATCTACTCGTTTGAATATTTGTAGCTTTACCAAAATATCGCAAGATACATCGAACATATCAATCCTTTGTAGGGGTCAGAGGTGGGTCACTCATAAAAAAGGAGTTTTGTTTAAAAAAGTGAGTGAATCACTCATAAAAAAAGTGATTTTGTGTAAAAAGTGAGTGAATCACTCATAAAAAGGGATTTTGTTTAAAAAGTGAGTGAATCACTCATATAAAAGGGATTTTGTTTAAAAGAGTGAGCGATTTACTTATAAAAGGGATTTTGATTAAAAAATGAGCGATTAACTCATAGAAAAAGGGATTTTGTTTAAAAAGTGAGTGAATAACTCATAAAAAATTGATTTGGTTTAAAAGAGTGAGCGATTAACTCATAAAAAAGGGATTTTGTGTAAAAAAGTGAGTATATCACTCATAAAAAAGGGATTTTGTTTAAAAAGTGAGTGAATCACTCATAAAAAAGAGATTTTGTTTTAAAAAGTGAATGATTCACTCATAAAAAAGGGATTGTGTTTAAAAACATGAGTGAATCACTCATAAAAAAGGATTTTGTTTAAAAAAGTGAGTGAATCACTCATAAAAAGTGAGTTTGTTTAAAAAAATGAGTGAATCACTCATAAAAAAGGGATTTTGTTTTAAAAAGTGAGTGAATCACTCATAAAAAAGAGATTTTGTTTTAAAAAGTGAGTGAATCACTCATAAAAAAGAGATTTTGTTTTAAAAAGTGAGCGAATCACTCATAAAAAAGGGATTTTGTTTAAAAACATGAGTGAATCACTCATAAAAAAGGATATTGTTTAAAAAGTAAGTGAATCACTCATAAAAAGTGATTTTGTTTTAAAAAAATGAGTGAATTACTTATAAAAAAGGATATTGTTAAAAAAAGTGAGTGAATCACTCATAAAAAGTGATTTTGTTTTAAAAAATAAGTGAATCACTCATAAAAAAGGATTTTGTTTAAAAAAAACGAGTCTATCACTCATAAAAAAGGGATTTTGTTTAAAAAAGTGAGTGAATCACTCATAAAAAAGGGATTTTGTTTTAAAAAGTGAGTGAATCACTCATAAAAAAGTGATTTTGTTTAAAAAGTGAGTATATCTCTCATAAAAAGGGATTTTGTTTAAAAAAGTGAGTGAATCACTCATAAAAAAGGGATTTTGTTTAAAAAGTGAGTGATTCACTCATAAAAAAGGGATTTTGTTTAAAAAAGTGAGTGATTAACTCATAAAAAAGTGATTTTGTTGAAAAAAAGTGAGTGAATCACTCATAAAAAAGTGATTTTGTTTAAAAAAGTGAGTGATTCACTCATAAAAAAGGGAGTTTTAGAGTTTGTCTGTGCATCTGTTTCTCCGTGTTGAATCGGGTTTTTAAGTGTGAATTTGACGAGAAGCATCCAATCTGTTGTTGTTATTATGACCCTAACTGAATGGGTGTGGTAATTAATATATAATTTGATGGTATAAGGATAAGTATTTGTTTACATTTTAATTTATTGTGTGTAGCTGTTGAGTCAACGAAGAAGCGTCACTTACGGATGCGTTCTGATATTTTTATATTAATTTGCCTGTGTGTGTGATATTCTTGTGCTGTGAAGTGTAAGGTAAGTTACGTGTCATGGAGTGCGTAAAGTGCTCCGGACACATACTTGCCGGTGACTGTCCGTTGGTGTGTGTGTGTAGCGACCAAGGCTTTCACGCAGATTGTACGAAAGTTAGTAGAGTGGCTGCGCGTATGATAAATGAATCGACTAACATCGTTTTCTGTTGTGACGCGTGTGACAAAAAGAATTTAGGGAGGAATGATTTGGGTAAATGCAAAGCGATGCTAGATGCAGGCTTTGAAACCCTCATGAAAGAATTTGCTCTTAAGTTTGAGATACTGAACTCCGATTTAGTTGAGGCGCTTAATGCTAAACTCTCAGTTGCCAAATGCGAGCGTAGTGGTAAGGTAAATGTGATACAAGTAGAAAAGCAAGTGGTATTAAATAATATGGGTGAAGATTGCTCTAATACATGCACGCCAAATAAGAATTCCCAACCAACATTGCAAACAAGTTCTGGTATGCAATCTACTTCGTATGAAAACGAATGTAAAAAGACTAAAATTGCTGTATTCCTCGACCTAAAAAGGGCCTTTGAAACAATTTCAAGGCCACTATTATTAAAAGTGTTAATGAGTTTTGGCATTAAAGGCAACGAACTACGATGGTTCGAGAGTTATCTCCAAGACAGAACACAGAGAACTGTATTTAACAACAAAATATCAAGTGCCGTCGAGAACACCCTAGGAGTACCTCAGGGAAGTGTTCTAGGACCAATACTTTTCTTAATGTATATTAACGATATGAAAAGGGTTTAACAGCATTGCGACATCAATTTATTTGCGGATGACACAGTCATCTTCATTAGTGGTAGTGACCATTGTGATATTGTTAGGAAACTCAATCAGGATCTGGACTCACTGGATGGGTGGCTGAAACATAAGAAACTCAAATTGAATCCTGAGAAAACTAAAGCCTTGGGTGTGTGTCGAAGACTATTTAGCCTACCCACTCAATTAGTAATAAATAATGTATCTGTAGAAATTGTATCTAGTATAAAATATTTAGGAGTGATAGTTGACGATAAACTCAGATTTACGGACCATATTGACAACGTTATAAAGAAGGTGGCCAAAAAGGTTGGAGTTATTTGCAGACTGAGAAAGGATGTAAACCGTTGCGATAAGATACAATTATACTTATCACTTATTGGACCTCATCTAGATTTTTGTGCCTCGATTTTGTTTCTGGCGACTGAAACACAGTTCACGCGACTTCAAAGGCTGCAGAATAAGGCAATGCGGGCTATCCTTGATTGTGGGCGTTATACCTCTTCTGTTACAATGCGAATGGTCTTACAATGGATGTCCATAAAACAGAGAGTGACGTATCAGACAATGATATTCATTGATAATCTAATAAAAAAGACGTCTACCTACATATCTTACGCAAAGAGTTGTGAGAGGAGTAGACATTCACAATTACCCCACACGGGGAGCTAATGCTCCAAGAGTGCCAAACTATATGACTGCAGGAGCCAGAACTTCTTTGTTTCACAGAGGTATCCAGTATTACAATAGAATGCCACAGGAAATCATCAATGCTGGTTCGTTATCTGAGTTTAGAAAATTGTGCTCTGATTTTGTTAGAACTAATGTAGTCTAAATGTATTGTCAATGGTCAACTCTAGGTGATGATGATTTTTTTTCATTCTTTTCTTTGGCCTTTAAAATGCGATGATTTTTTTTAAACTAATTTACATTCAAAATGCACCAAAGTATCAAAACTATAAATATACAAAAAAATAATAGAATGAGACTACATTGAATTGAGACACGCGCGCGTACAGTAGACTCCGGGTTCGGAGCTTGGTAGATTGGTGTGGATCGGGCTAATAACTCGTCATACCTCAATCCTTTGCTCAGCTCCCAAACATCTACTCGTTTGAATATTTGTAGCTTTACCAAATTATCGCAAGATACATCGAACATCTCAATCCTTTGTAGGAGTCAGAGGTGGGTAATCATCATCATCATCATCATCATCATTTTGTTTAAAAAGTGAGTGAATCACTCATAAAAAAGGGATTTTGTTTAAAAAAGTGAGTGAACAACTCATAAAAAAGGATTTTGTTTAAAAAAGTGAGCGATTCACTCATAAAAAGGGATTTTGTTTTATAAAGTGAGTGATTCACTCATAAAAAAGGGATTTTGACGTTTGACGTTTAATTGTTTGGCCGCATTTCCGTCGCGCTCCGTGATTTTTCAATAATTCTCTTGTGTTTTCTGCGTCGCATCGCATTGTTGCCTTTTCTACGGACTATTAAACTGTTTAACATCATCGCTTCGTCTTGGCGAATTGTTTAGTCCTGCATCACAACTGTGGTTTCCTGCTGTTTTTCCTGCTCGGCTTAGCAGTGTTGTGCTGTGATTACGCGTGATTTCGCGATGGCGGCTATTTGCTTCTCGTGTGCTGAACCGCTAGAGGCCACCGGCTGCATCATCAGTTGTGCATATTGTGAC
Organism: Anopheles arabiensis; assembly: GCF_016920715.1. Taxonomy (NCBI): domain Eukaryota; kingdom Metazoa; phylum Arthropoda; class Insecta; order Diptera; family Culicidae; genus Anopheles; species Anopheles arabiensis. Next base: position 214,546 of record NW_024412160.1, read on the forward strand.
GCTACGTTCCACCGCAGCTGTTGCAAATTGCCCCCCGAGCTGATTGACGCAGTATTGTCCAATGTCGACCTGCACTGGAGCTGCATTGGCTGCACTAACATGCTTAAAAATCCGCGCTGCCGTTCCGTAAAAGAAATAGGCGCCCAGGTCGGTTTCCAAGCCGCCCTCAACTCAGCTGTAGCAGCTATTGGCAAGCTCGTTGAGCCTATTGTCGCCGAAGTTCGCAGTGGTTTTACCCTCCTTCAAACTGCATCCACGCCTCACAATCGGAACTCTGATCCTCGACCAGCTACTGGTAGAAAGCGGAGGCGTATAATCGAGGATTCGGCATCTCCTGGTGTAAACAAAATTGTAAACAGTCGCGGCAACACCCTTTGTGCCGCGTCATCGCCAAACGCATACACCAACACCACGATTGCCGTCCAGCCGGCACCTACACAACCGCATGAACTGGTGGGAACCGATCCGTTATCATCACCGCTTCAAGCTGCACCTCGTGAGCCATTCACAGATAGGATCTGGATCCGCCTATCCCGCTTATCAACGGCCGTCACTGTGGAACAAGTGGTCGCTTCTGTAAAGCGTCGCTTAGCCACCGATGGCGTTATAGCGTATTGCCTGCTGAGAAGAGGGGTTAGTGTGGACAGCATGAATTGGCTTTCATTCAAAGTGAGGGTCCCGGCTATCCTTCGAGATGCGGCACTCACACCATCCACCTGGCCCGTCGGTATCGGTGTACGTGAGTTTTTTCAATCCCGTCAACACGACCACCAAACCTCATCTCCTATAGCCACCCGAAACCGCTTTACTACACGCACACCAGCTACTAGTACTGAACACCGCTACACCACACGCACATCAACAACGACTCACCGTTTAGCCGCACGCACGTCTACTCCACCTGATCCTGAAACAACATCATCACAACAGTGTCACCCCCCGGTGAATGATACCTTGGAAGCACCCAACTCAACACTTGTTTCTGGACCGCCTCAAAACCACCGTGCTTCATCTCCGCACCTACACCAGTCTACAATCGATCGCTTTTTCTCAACTAGACGAAGTTCCGCTCATTGCACGCAACAAACACGCCAAGCCTCATGCTCTGACAACGCAGCTCAATTGACTTACCGTTTACCCGCTTTATCCAACCGCCACAATGACAACGCTACCGCTGAGTATTTAAGCTGCTATTATCAAAACGTTAGAGGTTTGCGTACTAAAACAAAAGAATTTCACTTAGCTGTATCGGAGGCTGACTTCGATCTCATCGCACTCACGGAAACTTGGCTTGTTGACAACATTCCATCTGCTCTTCTCTTCAACATCAACTTCTCTGTTTACCGCTGTGATCGCTCTCTCAGCGGCTCTAGCTCTCGCGGTGGTGGTGTTTTGCTAGCCGTTTCTAACGCATACGAGTCGATAGAATTACCTTCCCGTGATCGTTCTCTCGAGTATATTTGTGTGCGCGTCGCCTGTAATAATGCACATCTGTACGTCATGGTAGTATACATTCCACCGCAGCTTAGCTCCGAGATATCGACTCTTCGCTCTCTACATGATTGTATCAGCAGCTTCACTCTCACACTGAAGCCTTCGGATCTGCTGTTTGTTATTGGCGATTTCAATCAGCCTAGCATAAGCTGGTCCACAGCTGATCCTTCGTCCTCGCCAGCATACTCATCAATCACGCACTATGAACCAACTGCGCGCTCACTGGCCAACAACACCTTTGTGGATGTATTTAAATTTAACGGATTAGTGCAACTTAATCACATCAATAATTCGCACGGACGCATGCTTGACCTGCTCTACGCTAACAATGCTGCAGCTAAATTGTGTTCGCCTGTCTTTCCAAGTGTTGTTCCGCTTGTACCTCTTGACTCCTACCATCCGGCGTTAGACTTCAATATACGTATTAACTCGTCGACCCGACGCAATTCGACGACTCGACAAAACTCGACGACAACCGCATTTTATCGTTATAACTTTGCTAAAGCTGACTATGTGAAACTGAACGACATGATATCAATGTTTAACAATAGCTTTCATTGTTCCAATTTTATTTCACTTGACGAAGCAGTATGTTCATTCTCGTCCTTCATGCTGCAAGCTTTTGTTGTATGCGTCCCAGTTCAGCGTCCTAAACCTAACCCCCCCTGGGCGGACCGCACACTCAAACGACTCAAACGTGTAAAAAGAGCTGCTTATCGTCACTACCAAACGCGCCGCTGCCAAAGATCTCGCTCGATCTACTTTGACACGCACTCTTTATACTGCAGCTATAACAGGTTTCGATATCGCAGATATTTGAGTAAAATTCAACGTAACCTCTGCAGGTGGCCTGACTCGTTTTGGCGCTTCTACAACAGCAAAACAAAATCCACGCATACACCGAAATCCATTACGTACAAAGGAGCAACAAGTGCCAACACTAATGAAATGTGCAATCTCTTCGCGGATCGCTTCGCAGATTGCTTTTCACCGGCCATGAATGATACCGATACCATTGATGCTGCTCTCGTCAACACTCCGGCTGGAGCAATTAACATGAGCACTCCTTTCATCGACAGTGAGATCGTTTTATCTGCCCTAGCGCAACTAAAGCATTCCTTCGCTCCTGGACCCGACGGAATTCCTTCTACCGTGCTGAAACGCTGTCAAACGACAGTAGCACCTATCCTTGCAAAATTGTTCAATGCATCGCTAGCCAATGGCTACTTTCCCAAAGCATGGAGGAAATCTTGGATGGTTCCTATTTACAAAAAGGGCGACAGGACAGATGCCATCAACTACCGGGGTATTACATCCTTGTGTGCCATTGCCAAGGTGTTCGAACTAGTGATATACAAAAATCTGCTACATGCATGCCGCAGCTACCTAAGTCCCTATCAACATGGATTCGTGCCAAAAAGTCGACTACCACGAACCTGGTTGAATTTGTAACCTATTGCACTAGTCAAATTGATGCCGGAGCTCAAGTCGATGCAATTTATACCGATCTAAAAGCAGCATTCGACTCTCTTCCGCACGCAATTCTTCTCGCTAAACTCGATAAGCTAGGAGTTCCCAGCCCGCTCGTACAGTGGCTTAAGTCGTACCTACATCGCACATACATCGTGAAAATTGATAAGCACATGTCCAAAGAAATAGTCAGCAGCTCGGGTGTGCCACAAGGAAGCAACATTGGCCCACTTCTCTTCATATTGTTTATCAACGATGTTACCCTCGCTTTACCTCCCGACAGTATCAGTCTGTTTGCCGACGACGCAAAAATTTTTGCGCCTATTAACAACACAGGTGATTGTACATTCCTGCAAGACTGCATCGAAATTTTCTGTTCGTGGTGCAAGCGTAATGGACTGACTATCTGCATCTAGAAATGCTACTGTGTGTCTTTTAGTCGATGCAGGAGCCCAGTGACTGGGACCTACTTCATGGACGGCACTGCAGTTAATCGACAGAATCATGCCAAAGACCTGGGCGTTCTGCTTGACTCTAGTTTGAACTTTAAACAGCATATCGATGACGTTGTAGCCAGAGGAAATCAATTACTTGGCGTGGTTATCCGGACAACTAATGAATTCCGCAACCCCATGTGCATCAAAGCTGTGTACAACTGTATCGTTCGTTCGGTTCTGGAATATTCGTGCGTAGTCTGGAGCCCAACTACCGCTTCTTCAATTGCTCGAATTGAGGCGATTCAACGTAAGCTCACGAGATATGCCCTACGCCTACTTCCCTGGCAGGATCGCAATAATCTTCCTCCGTATGCTGCGCGGTGCCGTCTTCTAGGCCTTGAACCTCTTTCGGTTAGAAGACGCAATGCACAGTGTTCTTTCATCGCTGGATTGCTAAATGGCTCTATCGACTCATCGCCATTGTTGCATCGAGTCGATATCTATGCACCATCCCGAACACTTAGGTCTAGAGAAACTCTACGGCTCGCTCAACCCCGTTCCAGTGCTGGTCGGTCAGACCCTATGTTCCGCATGTCGGCTGTCTTCAACACTGTCTCGGATTGCTTCGACTTCGACATCTCAACTCAGTGCTTCAAGGAACGTCTCCGGCTTTTGCCGTGGCCGCAGTGAATTGCGATGCAAATCTTGTTTTTGCTATGTATTTTATTTTTATTGAACTGTTACATCTTAATTAGGCCATACGGCCCGTTGAAGATTAATAAATAATAATAATAATAATAATAAAAGAGTGAGCGATTCACTCATATTAAAAGGGATTTTGTGTAAAAAGTGAGTATATCACTCATAAAAAGGGATTTTGTTTAAAAAGTGAGTGAATCACTCATAAAAAAGGAGTTTTGTTTTAAAAAGTGAGTGATTCACTCATATAAAAGGGATTTTGTTTAAAAAAGTGAGCGATTCAGTCATAAAAAAGTGATTTTGTTTTAAAAAGTGAGTGAATCAATCATAAAAAAGGGATTTTGTTTAAAAAAGTGAGTGAATCACTCATATAAAAGGGATTTTGTGTAAAAAAGTGAGTGAATCACTCATAAAAAGGGATTTTGTTTAAAAAAGTGAGCGATTCACTCGTTAAAAAGGGATTTTGTGTAAAAATGTGAGTATATCACTCATAAAAAGGGATTTTGTTTAAAAAGTGAGTGAGACTCATGAAAATGTGAGTGAATCACCCATAAAAAATAGATTTTGTTTAAAAAAGTGAGTAAATCACTCATAAAAAAAGGATTTTGTTTAAAAAAATGAGTGAATCACTCATAAAAAGGGATTTTGTTTAAAAAGTGAGTGAATCACTCATAAAAAAGGGATTTTGTTTAAAAGAGTGAGTGAATCACTCATAAAAAGGGATTTGGTTTAAAAAATTGAGTGAATCACTCATAATAAGGGATTTTGTTTAAAAAAGTGAGTGAATCACTCATAAAAAAATATGCATAAATCTAGCATCGCTTTGCATTTACCCAAATCATTCCTCCCTAAATTCTTTTTGTCACACGCGTCCCAACAGAAAACAATGTTAGTCGATTCATTTATCATACGCGCAGCCACTCTACTAACTTTCGTACAATCTGCGTGAAAGCCTTGGTCGCAACCCACACACACCAACGGACAGTCACCGGCAAGTATGTGTCCGGAGCACTTTACGCACTCCATGACACGTACCTTACCTTACACTTCACAGCACAAGAATATCACACACACAGGCAAATTAATATAAAAATATCAGAACGCATCCGTAAGTGACGCTTCTTCGTTGACTCAACAGCTACACACAATAAATTAAAATGTAAACAAATACTTATCCTTATACCATCAAATTATATATTAATTACCACACCCATTCAGTTAGGGTCATAATAACAACAACAGATTGGATGCTTCTCGTCAAATTCACACTTAAAAACCCGATTCAACACGGAGAAACAGATGCACAGACAAACTCTAAAACTCCCTTTTTTATGAGTGAATCACTCACTTTTTTAAACAAAATCACTTTTTTTATGAGTGATTCACTCACTTTTTTAAACAAAACTCCTTTTTTATGAGTGACCCACCTCTGACCCCCTACAAAGGATTGAGATGTTCGATGCATCTTGCGATATTTTGGTAAAGCTACAAATATTCAAACGAGTAGATGTTTGGGAGCTGAGCAAAGCATAGAGGTATGACGAGTTATTAGCCCGATCCACACCAATCTACCAAGCTCCGAACCCGGAGTCTACTGTACGCGCGCGTGTCTCAATTCAATGTAGTCTCATTCTATTATTTTTTTGTATATTTATAGTTTTGAAACTTTGGTGCATTTAGAATGTAAATTAGTTTAAAAAAAATCATCGCATTTTAAAGGCCAAAGAAAAGAATGAAAAAAAATCATCATCACCTAGAGTTGACAATTGACAAAACATTTAGATTTCACTTTTTAAAACAAAATCTCTTTTTTATGAGTGATTCACTCACTTTTTAAAACAAAATCTCTTTTTTATGAGTGATTCACTCACTTTTAAAACAAAATCCCTTTTTATGAGTGATTCACTCATTTTTTAAACAAACTCACTTTTTATGAGTGATTCACTCACTTTTTAAACAAAATCCTTTTTATGAGTGATTCACTCATGTTTTTAAACACAATCCCTTTTTATGAGTGAATCATTCACTTTTTAAAACAAAATCTCTTTTTATGAGTGATTCACTCACTTTTTTAAACAAAATCCCTTTTTATGAGTGATATACTCACTTTTTACACAAAATCCCTTTTTATGAGTTAATTGCTCACTCTTTTAAACCAAATCAATTTTTTATGAGTAATTCAATCACTTTTTTAAACAAAATCCCTTTTTCTATGAGTTTATCGCTCATTTTTTTAATCAAAATCCCTTTTTATAAGTGAATCGCTCACTCGTTTAAACAAAATCCCTTTTATTTGAGTGATTCACTCACTTTTTTAAACAAAATCCCTTTTTTATGAGTGATTCACTCACTTTTTTACACAAAATCACTTTTTTTATGAGTGATTCACTCACTTTTTTAAACAAAACTCCTTTTTTATGAGTGATTCACTCACTTTTTTAAACAAAATCACTTTTAATGAGTGATTCACTCACTTTTTTTCAACAAAATCACTTTTTTATGAGTGAATCACTCACTTTTTTAAACAAAATCCCTGTTTTATGAGTGAATCGCTCACTCTTTTAAACAAAATCCCTTTTTTATAAGTGAATCACTCACTTTTTTAAACAAAATCCCTTTTTTATGAGTGAATCGCTCACTTTTTTAAACAATATCCCTTTTATATGAGTGATTCACTCATTTTTCAAAACAAAATCCCTTTTTTATGAGTGATTCACTCACTTTTTTAAACAAAATGATGATGATTATGATGATGATGATGATGATGATGATTATGATGATGATGACCCACCTCTGACCCCTACAAAGGATTGAGATGTTCGATGTATCTTGCGATAATTTGGTAAAGCTACAAATATTCAAACGAGTAGATGTTTGGGAGCTGAGCAAAGCATAGAGGTATGACGAGTTATTAGCCCGATCCACACCAATCTACCAAGCTCCGAACCCGGAGTCTACTGTACGCGCGCGTGTCTCAATTCAATGTAGTCTCATTCTATTATTTTTTGTATATTTATAGTTTTGATACTTTGGTGCATTTAGAATGTAAATTAGTTAAAAAAAATCATCGCATTTTAAAGGCCAAAGAAAAGAATGAAAAAAAATCATCATCACCTAGAGTTAACAATTGACAATACATTTAGACTACATTAGTTCTAACAAAATCAGAGCACAATTTTCTAAACTCAGATAACGAACCAGCATTGATGATTTCCTGTGGCATTCTATTGTAATACTGGATACCTCTGTGAAACAAAGAAGTTCTGGCTCCTGCAGTCATATAGTTTGGCACTCTTGGAGCATTAGCTCCCCGTGTGGGGTAATTGTGAATGTCTACTCCTCTCACAACTCTTTGCGTAAGATATGTAGGTAGACGTCTTTTTATTAGATTATCAATGAATATCATTGTCTGATACGTCACTCTCTGTTTTATGGACATCCATTGTAAGACCATTCGCATTGTAACAGAAGAGGTATAACGCCCACAATCAAGGATAGCCCGCATTGTCTTATTCTGCAGCCTTTGAAGTCGCGTGAACTGTGTTTCAGTCGCCAGAAACAAAATCGAGGCACAAAAATCTAGATGAGGTCCAATAAGTGATAAGTATAATTGTATCTTATCGCAACGGTTTACATCCTTTCTCAGTCTGCAAATAACTCCAACCTTTTGGCCACCTTCTTTATAACGTTGTCAATATAGTCCGTAAATCTGAGTTTATCGTCAACTATCACTCCTAAATATTTTATACTAGATACAATTTCTACAGATACATTATTTATTACTAATTGAGTGGGTAGGCTAAATAGTCTTCGACACACAACCACGGCTTTAGTTTTCTCAGGATTTAATTTGAGTTTCTTATGTTTCAGCCACCCATCCAGTGAGTCCAGATCCTGATTGAGTTTCCTAACAATATCACAATGGTCACTACCACTAATGAAGATGACTGTGTCATCTGCAAATAAATTGATGTCGCAATGCTGTTAAACCCTTTTCATATCGTTAATATACATTAAGAAAAGTATTGGTCCTAGAACACTTCCCTGAGGTACTCCTAGGGTGTTCTCGACGGCACTTGATATTTTGTTGTTAAATACAGTTCTCTGTGTTCTGTCTTGGAGATAACTCTCGAACCATCGTAGTTCGTTGCCTTTAATGCAAAAACTCATTAATACTTTTAATAATAGTGGCCTCGAAATTGTTTCCAAAGGCCCGTTTTAGATCGAGGAATACAGCAATTGTAGTATTTTTACATTCGTTTTCATACGAAGTAGATTGCATACCAGAACTTGTTTGCAATGTTGGTTGGGAATTCTTATTTGGCGTGCATGTATTAGAGCAATCTTCACCCATATTATTTAATCCCACTTGCTTTTCTACTTGTATCACATTTACCTTACCACTACGCTCGCACTTGGCAACTGAGAGTTTAGCATTAAGCGCCTCAACTAAATCGGATTTCAGTATCTCAAACTTAAGAGCAAATTCTTTCATGAGGGTTTCAAAGCCTGCATCTAGCATCGCTTTGCATTTACCCAAATCATTCCTCCCTAAATTCTTTTTGTCACACGCGTCACAACAGAAAACGATGTTAGTCGATTCATTTATCATACGCGCAGCCACTCTACTAACTTTCGTACAATCTGCGTGAAAGCCTTGGTCGCAACCCACACACACCAACGGACAGTCACCGGCAAGTATGTGTCCGGAGCACTTTACGCACTCCATGACACGTACCTTACCTTACACTTCACAGCACAAGAATATCACACACACAGGCAAATTAATATAAAAATATCAGAACGCATCCGTAAGTGACGCTTCTTCGTTGACTCAACAGCTACACACAATAAATTAAAACGTAAACAAATACTTATCCTTATACCATCAAACTATATATTAATTACCACACCCATTCAGTTAGGGTCATAATAACAACAACTGATTGGATGCTTCTCGTCAAATTCACACTTAAAAACCCGATTCAACACGGAGCTACAGATGCACAGACACACTCTAAAACTCCCTTTTTTATGAGTTAATCACTCACTTTTTTAAACAACATCCCGTTTTTATGAGTTAATCGCTCACTTTTTTAAACAAAATCCCTTTTTTATGAGAGATTTACTCATTTTTTTAAACAAAATCCCTTTTTTATGAGTGATTCACTTACTTTTTAAAAAAATCCCGTTTTATGAGTGATTCACTCACTTTTTTAAACAAAATCCCTTTTTTATGAGTGATTCACTCACTTTTTAAAACAATATCCCTTTTTTATGAGTGATTCACTCACTTTTATAAACAAAATCCCTTTTTATGAGTGATTCACTCATTTTTTTTAAACAAAATCCTTTTTTAATGAGTGATTCACTCATTTTTTTAAACAAAATCCTTTTTTTATGAGTGATTCACTCACTTTTTTAAACAAAATCCCTTTTTTATGAGTGATTCACTCATTTTTTAAACAAAATCCCTTTTTTATGAGTGATTCACTCACTTTTTTAAAAAAATCTCTTTTTATGAGTGATTCAATCATTTTTTTAAACAAAATTCTTATTTCTGAGTGATTCACTCACTTTTTAAAAAAAAATCCCTTTTTATGAGTGATTCAATCATTTTTTCAAATAAAATTCTTATTTCTGAGTGATTCACTCACTTTTTTAAACAAAATCCCTTTTTTATGAGTGATTCACTTACTTTTTAAAACAAAATCCCTTTTTATGAGTGATTCACTCACTTTTTTAAACAAAATCATTTTTTATGAATGATCCACTCATTTTTTACACAAAATCCTTTTTTATGAGTGATTCACTCACTTTTTTAAACAAAATCCCTTTTTTATGAGTGATTCACTCACTTTTTAAAAAAAATCCTTTTTTATGAGTGATTTACTCACTTTTATAAACAAAATCCCTTTTATGAGTGATTCACTCATTTTTTTAAACAAAATCCTTTTTTTTATGAGTGATTCACTCATTTTTTAAACAAAATCCTTTTTTATGAGTGATTCACTCACTTTTTAAACAAAATCCCTTTTTTATGAGTGATTCACTCATTTTTAAACAAAATCCCTTTTTTATGAGTGATTCACTCACTTTTTTAAAAAAATCCCTTTTTATGAGTGATTCAATCATTTTTTAAACAAAATTCTTATTTCTGAGTGATTCACTCACTTTTTAAAAAAATCCCTTTTATGAGTGATTCACTCATTTTTTTAAACAAAATCACATTTTTATGAGTGATTCACTCACTTTTTAAAACAAAATCCCTTTTTTATGAGTGATTTACTCACTTTTTTAAACAAAATCGATTTTATATGGGTGATTCACTCACATTTTTATGAGTGATTCACTCACTTTGTTAAACAAAATCCCTTTTTTATGAGTGATATACTCACATTTTTACACAAAATCCATTTTTAACGAGTGAATCGCTCACTTTTTTAAACAAAATCCCTTTTTATGAGTGATTCACTCACTTTTTTAAACAAAATCCCTTTTTTATGAGTGATTTACTCGCTTTTTGAAACACATTCCCTTTTTTATGAGTGATTCACTCACTTTTTGAAACAAAATCCCTTTTTTATGAGTGATTCACTCACTTTTTAAAACAAAATCACTTTTTTATTAGTGAATCGCTCACTTTTTTAAACAAAATCCCTTTTATATGAGTGATTCACTCACTTTTTGAAACAAAACTCCTTTTTATGAGTGATTCACTCACTTTTTAAACAAAATCCCTTTTTATGAGTGATATACTCACTTTTTTACACAAAATCCCTTTTATATGAGTGAATCGCTCACTCTTTTAAACAAAATCCCTTTTTATGAGTGATTCACTCACTTTTTAAACAAAATCCCTTTTATGAGTGATTCACTCACTTTTTTAAACAAAATCCCTTTTTATGAGTGATTTACTCACTTTTTGAAACACAATCCCTTTTTATGAGTGATTCACTCTTTTTTTTAAACAAAATCCCTTTTTTATGAGTGATTCTCACTTTTTGAAACAAAATCCCTTTTTTATGAGTGATTCACTCACTTTTTTAAACAAAATCACTTTTTTATGAGTGAATCGCTCACTTTTTTAAACAAAATCCCTTTTTTATGAGTGATTCACTCACTTTTTGAAACAAAACTACTTTTTTATGAGTGATTCACTCACTTTTTTAAACAAAATCCCTTTTTTATGAGTGATTCACTCACTTTTTAAACAAAATGATGATGATGATGATGATGATGATGATGATGATTACCCACCTCTGACCCTTACAAAGGATTGAGATGTTCGATGTATCTTGCGATAATTTGGTAAAGCTACAAATATTCAAACGAGTAGATGTTTGGGAGGTGAGCAAAGGATTGAGGTATGACGAGTTATTAGCCCGATCCACACCAATCTACCAAGCTCCGAACCCGGAGTCTACTGTACGCGCGCGTGTCTCAATTCAATGTAGTCTCATTCTATTATTTTTTGTATATTTATAGTTTCGATACTTTGGTGCATTTTGAATGTAAATTAGTTAAAAAAAATCATCGCATTTTAAAGGCCAAAGAAAAGAATGAAAAAATCATCATCACCTAGAGTTAACAATTGACAATACATTTAGACTACATTAGTTCTAACAAAATCAGAGCACAATTTTCTAAACTCAGATAACGAACCAGCATTGATGATTTCCTGTGGCATTCTATTGTAATACTGGATACCTCTGTGAAACAAAGAATTTCTGGCTCCTGCAGTCATATAGTTTGGCACTCTTGGAGCATTAGCTCCCCCGTGTGGGGTAATTGTGAATGTCTACTCCTCTCACAACTCTTTGCGTAAGATATGTAGGTAGACGTCTTTTTATTAGATTATCAATGAATATCATTGTCTGATACGTCACTCTCTGTTTTATGGACATCCATTGTAAGACCATTCGCATTGTAACAGAAGAGGTATAACGCCCACAATCAAGGATAGCCCGCATTGTCTTATTCTGCAGCCTTTGAAGTCGCGTGAACTGTGTTTCAGTCGCCAGAAACAAAATCGAGGCACAAAAATCTAGATGAGGTCCAATAAGTGATAAGTATAATTGTATCTTATCGCAACGGTTTACATCCTTTCTCAGTCTGCAAATAACTCCAACCTTTTTGGCCACCTTCTTTATAACGTTGTCAATATAGTCCGTAAATCTGAGTTTATCGTCAACTATCACTCCTAAATATTTTATACTAGATACAATTTCTACAGATACATTATTTATTACTAATTGAGTGGGTAGGCTAAATAGTCTTCGACACACAACCACGGCTTTAGTTTTCTCAGGATTTAATTTGAGTTTCTTATGTTTCAGCCACCCATCCAGTGAGTCCAGATCCTGATTGAGTTTCCTATCAATATCACAATGGTCACTACCACTAATGAAGATGACTGTGTCATCCGCAAATAAATTGATGTCGCAATGCTGTTAAACCCTTTTCATATCGTTAATATACATTAAGAAAAGTATTGGTCCTAGAACACTTCCCTGAGGTACTCCTAGGGTGTTCTCGACGGCACTTGATATTTTGTTGTTAAATACAGTTCTCTGTGTTCTGTCTTGGAGATAACTCTCAAACCATAGTAGTTCGTTGCCTTTAATGCCAAAACTCATTAACACTTTTAATAATAGTGGCCTCGAAATTGTTTCAAAGGCCCTTTTTAGGTCGAGGAATACAGCAATTGTAGTCTTTTTACATTCGTTTTCATACGAAGTAGATTGCATACCAGAACTTGTTTGCAATGTTGGTTGGGAATTCTTATTTGGCGTGCATGTATTAGAGCAATCTTCACCCATATTATTTAATCCCACTTGCTTTTCTACTTGTATCACATTTAGGGTAAATGTACCAATAGTGGTGGTAGTACCAATAGTGGTGCTATTGCTCTAAAATGCGGTTCATATGGCAAATTAAAAGTTATTAAGTTATTTACGTTAGTGTGAAATGTTCTTTAGCCTTTTACAAAGGGTTTAAAATTTAAATGAGGCCATTCCGTTACTTAGTGACCGAAAAATCCATTATTTTGTGAAATGGGTCAACATTTTTCAAAATCCTTAGGATTTCATAACGAAACTCATTTTTCTGTTAACGTTCTAAACGACCACATAACCACGCAATTATTAGTTTTTCAACATAACTGTTATGTAATGTTATTGTTTTACTAAAATTATTTGCCTTTTACCATATTTATGCATTTTTAAGTGTTTTTACCATAGTGCCATTATAGGTACACAAAACAGGCCTGTTCCTATAGTGGTTATAGTTCTAAAAATCAATAAATACAGGTCGTTTTAGATTTTTCGAGGAAATTTTTGGCATGAGGTACTGTTTTCCCTAAAATAAGCAACAGAAATGATTTTTATGTAGGTAATTTACCAAAAACAGGCCAAAATTCGCTTATCTGGCTGAATGATAAATTGACTTCAAATCAAGCACACTCTTCCGGGTGTAGGTTGACGACAGGTGTGATGCAGTACTTTAGTGAATAGTTTCATCAAGCAAATTTATACATTTTTTACGATCAAATTACGCAAGAAACCAACAATATGGCAGTAATCGTTGCTATTCATACGAAAACAGCTTCCAAACTAAGTTTCATTGATATTATACACCGTTTTTATGCATCTTTGTTTACCACCACTATAGGAACACAATACGACGACTATAGGAACCATACCACCATTATAGGTACAACGAAGCAATCACAAAAATATGTAATTATTCGTAAATTTGATGTGTTTCATGGTAAAATGGTTGTGATTGCGAAGATAAAACATATTCCAATTGCTATGTGTTCAAATATTCAGAAATTGTCGTTCCTGACACTTTAAATCCATTAAAACACACCGGTATCACTACAAATTGCACCACTATTGGTACATTTACCCTACCTTACCACTACGCTCGCACTTGGCAACTGAGAGTTTAGCATTAAGCGCCTCAACTAAATCGGATTTCAGTATCTCAAACTTAAGAGCAAATTCTTTCATGAGGGTTTCAAAGCCTGCATCTAGCATCGCTTTGCATTTACCCAAATCATTCCTCCCTAAATTCTTTTTGTCACACGCGTCACAACAGAAAACGATGTTAGTCGATTCATTTATCATACGCGCAGCCACTCTACTAACTTTCGTACAATCTGCGTGAAAGCCTTGGTCGCAACACACACACACCAACGGACAGTCACCGGCAAGTATGTGTCTGTAGCACTTTACGCACTCCATGACATGTACCTTACCTTACACTTCACAGCACAAGAATATCACACACACAGGCAAATTAATATAAAAATATCAGAACGCATCCGTAAGTGACGCTTCTTCGTTGACTCAACAGCTACACACAATAAATTCAAACGTAAACAAATACTTATCCTTATACCATCAAGCTATATATTAATTACCACACCCATTCAGTTAGGGTCATAATAACAACAACAGATTGGATGCTTCTCGTCAAATTCACACTTAAAAACCCGATTCAACACGGAGAAACAGATGCACAGACAAACTCTAAAACTCCCTTTTTTATGAGTGAATCACTCACTTTTTTAAACAAAATCACTTTTTTTATGAGTGATTCACTCACTTTTTTAAACAAAACTCCTTTTTTATGAGTGACCCACCTCTGACCCCTACAAAGGATTGAGATGTTCGATGTATCTTGCGATATTTTGGTAAAGCTACAAATATTCAAACGAGTAGATGTTTGGGAGCTGAGCAAAGCATAGAGGTATGACGAGTTATTAGCCCGATCCACACCAATCTACCAAGCTCCGAACCCGGAGTCTACTGTACGCGCGCGTGTCTCAATTCAATGTAGTCTCATTCTATTATTTTTTGTATATTTATAGTTTTGAAACTTTGGTGCATTTAGAATGTAAATTAGTTTAAAAAATCATCGCATTTTAAAGGCCAAAGAAAAGAATGAAAAAATCATCATCACCTAGAGTTGACAATTGACAAAACATTTAGATTTCACTTTTAAAACAAAATCTCTTTTTATGAGTGATTCACTCACTTTTAAAACAAAATCTCTTTTTTATGAGTGATTCACTCACTTTTTAAAACAAAATCCCTTTTTATGAGTGATTCACTCATTTTTTAAACAAACTCACTTTTTATGAGTGATTCACTCACTTTTTTAAACAAAATCCTTTTTTATGAGTGATTCACTCATGTTTTTAAACACAATCCCTTTTTTATGAGTGAATCACTCACTTTTTAAACAAAATCCCTTTTTTATGAGTGATATACTCACTTTTTTACACAAAATCCCTTTTTTATGAGTTAATTGCTCACTCTTTTAAACCAAATCAATTTTTTATGAGTAATTCAATCACTTTTTTAAACAAAATCCCTTTTTCTATGAGTTAATCGCTCATTTTTTTAATCAAAATCCCTTTTTATAAGTGAATCGCTCACTCTTTTAAACAAAATCCCTTTTATTTGAGTGATTCACTCACTTTTTTAAACAAAATCCCTTTTTTATGAGTGATTCACTCACTTTTTTACACAAAATCACTTTTTTTATGAGTGATTCACTCACTTTTTTAAACAAAACTCCTTTTTTATGAGTGACCCACCTCTGACCCCTACAAAGGATTGATATGTTCGATGTATCTTGCGATATTTTGGTAAAGCTACAAATATTCAAACGAGTAGATGTTTGGGAGCTGAGCAAAGCATAGAGGTATGACGAGTTATTAGCCCGATCCACACCAATCTACCAAGCTCCGAACCCGGAGTCTACTGTACGCGCGCGTGTCTCAATTCAATGTAGTCTCATTCTATTATTTTTTTGTATATTTATAGTTTCGATACTTTGGTGCATTTAGAATGTAAATTAGTTTAAAAAAAATCATCGCATTTTAAAGGCCAAAGAAAAGAATGAAAAAAAATCATCATCACCTAGAGTTAACAATTGACAATACATTTAGACTACATTAGTTCTAACAAAATCAGAGCACAATTTTCTAAACTCAGATAACGAACCAGCATTGATGATTTCCTGTGGCATTCTATTGTAATACTGGATACCTCTGTGAAACAAAGAAGTTCTGGCTCCTGCAGTCATATAGTTTGGCACTCTTGGAGCATTAGCTCCCCGTGTGGGGTAATTGTGAATGTCTACTCCTCTCACAACTCTTTGCGTAAGATATGTAGGTAGACGTCTTTTATTAGATTATCAATGAATATCATTGTCTGATACGTCACTCTCTGTTTTATGGACATCCATTGTAAGACCATTCGCATTGTAACAGAAGAGGTATAACGCCCACAATCAAGGATAGCCCGCATTGTCTTATTCTGCAGCCTTTGAAGTCGCGTGAACTGTGTTTCAGTCGCCAGAAACAAAATCGAGGCACAAAAATCTAGATGAGGTCCAATAAGTGATAAATATAATTGTATCTTATCGCAACGGTTTACATCCTTTCTCAGTCTGCAAATAACTCCAACCTTTTTGGCCACCTTCTTTATAACGTTGTCAATATAGTCCGTAAATCTGAGTTTATCGTCAACTATCACTCCTAAATATTTTATACTAGATACAATTTCTACAGATACATTATTTATTACTAATTGAGTGGGTAGGCTAAATAGTCTTCGACACACAACCACGGCTTTAGTTTTCTCAGGATTTAATTTGAGTTTCTTATGTTTCAGCCACCCATCCAGTGAGTCCAGATCCTGATTGAGTTTCCTAACAATATCACAATGGTCACTACCACTAATGAAGATGACTGTGTCATCTGCAAATAAATTGATGTCGCAATGCTGTTAAACCCTTTTCATATCGTTAATATACATTAAGAAAAGTATTGGTCCTAGAACACTTCCCTGAGGTACTCCTAGGGTGTTCTCGACGGCACTTGATATTTTGTTGTTAAATACAGTTCTCTGTGTTCTGTCTTGGAGATAACTCTCGAACCATCGTAGTTCGTTGCCTTTAATGCAAAAACTCATTAATACTTTTTAATAATAGTGGCCTCGAAATTGTTTCAAAGGCCCGTTTTAGATCGAGGAATACAGCAATTGTAGTATTTTTACATTCGTTTTCATACGAAGTAGATTGCATACCAGAACTTGTTTGCAATGTTGGTTGGGAATTCTTATTTGGCGTGCATGTATTAGAGCAATCTTCACCCATATTATTTAATCCCACTTGCTTTTCTACTTGTATCACATTTACCTTACCACTACGCTCGCACTTGGCAACTGAGAGTTTAGCATTAAGCGCCTCAACTGAATCGGATTTCAGTATCTCAAACTTAAGAGCAAATTCTTTCATGAGGGTTTCAAAGCCTGCATCTAGCATCGCTTTGCATTTACCCAAATCATTCCTCCCTTAATTCTTTTTGTCACACGCGTCACAACAGAAAACGATGTTAGTCGATTCATTTATCATACGCGCAGCCACTCTACTAACTTTCGTACAATCTGCGTGAAAGCCTTGGTCGCAACCCACACACACCAACGGACAGTCACCGGCAAGTATGTGTCCGGAGCACTTTACGCACTCCATGACACGTACCTTACCTTACACTTCACAGCACAAGAATATCACACACACAGGCAAATTAATATAAAAATATCAGAACGCATCCGTAAGTGACGCTTCTTCGTTGACTCAACAGCTACACACAATAAATTAAAACGTAAACAAATACTTATCCTTATACCATCAAACTATATATTAATTACCACACCCATTCAGTTAGGGTCATAATAACAACAACTGATTGGATGCTTCTCGTCAAATTCACACTTAAAAACCCGATTCAACACGGAGCTACAGATGCACAGACACACTCTAAAACTCCCTTTTTATGAGTTAATCACTCACTTTTTAAACAACATCCCGTTTTTATGAGTTAATCGCTCACTTTTTAAACAAAATCCCTTTTTATGAGAGATTTACTCATTTTTTAAACAAAATCCCTTTTTTATGAGTGATTCACTTACTTTTTAAAAAAATCCCGTTTTATGAGTGATTCACTCACTTTTTTAAACAAAATTCCTTTTTTATGAGTGATTCACTCACTTTTTAAAACAATATCCCTTTTTTATGAGTGATTCACTCACTTTTATAAACAAAATCCCTTTTTATGAGTGATTCACTCATTTTTTTTAAACAAAATCCTTTTTTAATGAGTGATTCACTCATTTTTTAAACAAAATCCTTTTTATGAGTGATTCACTCACTTTTTTTAAACAAAATCCCTTTTTTTATGAGTGATTCACTCATTTTTAAACAAAATCCCTTTTTATGAGTGATTCACTCACTTTTTAAAAAATCTCTTTTTATGAGTGATTCAATCATTTTTTTTTAAACAAAATTCTTATTTCTGAGTGATTCACTCACTTTTTTAAAAAAAATCCCTTTTTATGAGTGATTCAATCATTTTTTTAAATAAAATTCTTATTTCTGAGTGATTCACTCACTTTTTTAAACAAAATCCCTTTTTTATGAGTGATTCACTTACTTTTTAAAACAAAATCTCTTTTTATGAGTGATTCACTCACTTTTTTAAACAAAATCATTTTTTATGAATGATCCACTCATTTTTTTACACAAAATCCTTTTTTATGAGTGATTCACTCACTTTTTTAAACAAAATCCCTTTTTTATGAGTGATTCACTCACTTTTTAAAAAAAAATCCCTTTTTTATGAGTGATTTACTCACTTTTATAACAAAATCCCTTTTATGAGTGATTCACTCATTTTTTTTAAACAAAATCCCTTTTTTATGAGTGATTCACTCATTTTTAAAACAAAATCCCTTTTTTATGAGTGATTCACTCACTTTTTTAAAAAAATCCCTTTTTATGAGTGATTCAATCATTTTTTTAAACAAAATTCTTATTTCTGAGTGATTCACTCACTTTTTTAAAAAAAATCCCTTTTTATGAGTGATTCACTCATTTTTTTAAACAAAATCACATTTTTATGAGTGATTCACTCACTTTTTAAAACAAAATCCCTTTTTTATGAGTGATTTACTCACTTTTTTAAACAAAATCGATTTTATATGGGTGATTCACTCACATTTTTATGAGTGATTCACTCACTTTGTTAAACAAAATCCCTTTTTTATGAGTGATATACTCACATTTTTACACAAAATCCATTTTTAACGAGTGAATCGCTCACTTTTTTAAACAAAATCCCTTTTATGAGTGATTCACTCACTTTTTAAACAAAATCCCTTTTTATGAGTGATTTACTCGCTTTTGAAACACATTCCCTTTTTATGAGTGATTCACTCACTTTTGAAACAAAATCCCTTTTTTATGAGTGATTCACTCACTTTTAAAACAAAATCACTTTTTATGAGTGAATCGCTCACTTTTTTAAACAAAATCCCTTTTATATGAGTGATTCACTCACTTTTTGAAACAAAACTCCTTTTTTATGAGTGATTCACTCACTTTTTTAAACAAAATCCCTTTTTTATGAGTGATATACTCACTTTTTTTACACAAAATCCCTTTTATATGAGTGAATCGCTCACTCTTTTAAACAAAATCCCTTTTTTATGAGTGATTCACTCACTTTTAAAAACAAAATCCCTTTTTATGAGTGATTCACTCACTTTTTTAAACAAAATCCCTTTTTTATGAGTGATTTACTCACTTTTTGAAACACAATCCCTTTTTATGAGTGATTCACTCTTTTTTAAACAAAATCCCTTTTTTATGAGTGATTCTCACTTTTGAAACAAAATCCCTTTTTTATGAGTGATTCACTCACTTTTTAAACAAAATCCCTTTTTTATGAGTGATTCACTCACTTTTAAAACAAAATCACTTTTTATGAGTGAATCGCTCACTTTTTAAACAAAATCCCTTTTTATGAGTGATTCACTCACTTTTTGAAACAAAACTACTTTTTATGAGTGATTCACTCACTTTTTAAACAAAATCCCTTTTTATGAGTGATTCACTCACTTTTTAAACAAAATGATGATGATGATGATGATGATGATGATGATTACCCACCTCTGACCCTTACAAAGGATTGAGATGTTCGATGTATCTTGCGATAATTTGGTAAAGCTACAAATATTCAAACGAGTAGATGTTTGGGAGGTGAGCAAAGGATTGAGGTATGACGAGTTATTAGCCCGATCCATACCAATCTACCAAGCTCCGAACCCGGAGTCTACTGTACGCGCGCGTGTCTCAATTCAATGTAGTCTCATTCTATTATTTTTTTGTATATTTATAGTTTCGATACTTTGGTGCATTTTGAATGTAAATTAGTTTAAAAAAAAAAATCATCGCATTTTAAAGGCCAAAGAAAAGAATGAAAAAAATCATCATCACCTAGAGTTAACAATTGACAATACATTTAGACTACATTAGTTCTAACAAAATCAGAGCACAATTTTCTAAACTCAGATAACGAACCAGCATTGATGATTTCCTGTGGCATTCTATTGTAATACTGGATACCTCTGTGAAACAAAGAATTTCTGGCTCCTGCAGTCATATAGTTTGGCACTCTTGGAGCATTAGCTCCCCGTGTGGGGTAATTGTGAATGTCTACTCCTCTCACAACTCTTTGCGTAAGATATGTAGGTAGACGTCTTTTATTAGATTATCAATGAATATCATTGTCTGATACGTCACTCTCTGTTTTATGGACATCCATTGTAAGACCATTCGCATTGTAACAGAAGAGGTATAACGCCCACAATCAAGGATAGCCCGCATTGTCTTATTCTGCAGCCTTTGAAGTCGCGTGAACTGTGTTTCAGTCGCCAGAAACAAAATCGAGGCACAAAAATCTAGATGAGGTCCAATAAGTGATAAATATAATTGTATCTTATCGCAACGGTTTACATCCTTTCTCAGTCTGCAAATAACTCCAACCTTTTGGCCACCTTCTTTATAACGTTGTCAATATAGTCCGTAAATCTGAGTTTATCGTCAACTATCACTCCTAAATATTTTATACTAGATACAATTTCTACAGATACATTATTTATTACTAATTGAGTGGGTAGGCTAAATAGTCTTCGACACACAACCACGGCTTTAGTTTTCTCAGGATTTAATTTGAGTTTCTTATGTTTCAGCCACCCATCCAGTGAGTCCAGATCCTGATTGAGTTTCCTATCAATATCACAATGGTCACTACCACTAATGAAGATGACTGTGTCATCCGCAAATAAATTGATGTCGCAATGCTGTTAAACCCTTTTCATATCGTTAATATACATTAAGAAAAGTATTGGTCCTAGAACACTTCCCTGAGGTACTCCTAGGGTGTTCTCGACGGCACTTGATATTTTGTTGTTAAATACAGTTCTCTGTGTTCTGTCTTGGAGATAACTCTCAAACCATAGTAGTTCGTTGCCTTTAATGCCAAAACTCATTAACACTTTTAATAATAGTGGCCTCGAAATTGTTTCAAAGGCCCTTTTAGGTCGAGGAATACAGCAATTGTAGTCTTTTACATTCGTTTTCATACGAAGTAGATTGCATACCAGAACTTGTTTGCAATGTTGGTTGGGAATTCTTATTTGGCGTGCATGTATTAGAGCAATCTTCACCCATATTATTTAATCCCACTTGCTTTTCTACTTGTATCACATTTAGGGTAAATGTACCAATAGTGGTGGTAGTACCAATAGTGGTGCTATTGCTCTAAAATGCGGTTCATATGGCAAATTAAAAGTTATTAAGTTATTTACGTTAGTGTGAAATGTTCTTTAGCCTTTTACAAAGGGT
Organism: Anopheles arabiensis; assembly: GCF_016920715.1. Taxonomy (NCBI): domain Eukaryota; kingdom Metazoa; phylum Arthropoda; class Insecta; order Diptera; family Culicidae; genus Anopheles; species Anopheles arabiensis. The sequence continues at coordinate 236,412 of NW_024412160.1, forward strand.
TTAAAATTTAAATGAGGCCATTCCGTTACTTAGTGACCGAAAAATCCATTATTTTGTGAAATGGGTCAACATTTTTCAAAATCCTTAGGATTTCATAACGAAACTCATTTTTCTGTTAACGTTCTAAACGACCACATAACCACGCAATTATTAGTTTTTCAACATAACTGTTATGTAATGTTATTGTTTTACTAAAATTATTTGCCTTTTTACCCTTTTACCATAGTTTATAGGTGCATGTATTATAGAGGCATTTTTCCATGAGGTACTAAAATACAACAGAAATGATTTTATGTAGGTAATTTACCAAAAACAGGCCAAAATTCGCTTATCTGGCTGAATGATAAATTGACTTCAAATCAAGCACACTCTTCCGGGTGTAGGTTGACGACAGGTGTGATGCAGTACTTTAGTGAATAGTTTCATCAAGCAAATTTATACATTTTTTACGATCAAATTACGCAAGAAACCAACAATATGGCAGTAATCGTTGCTATTCATACGAAAACAGCTTCCAAACTAAGTTTCATTGATATTATACACCGTTTTTATGCATCTTTGTTTACCACCACTATAGGAACACAATACGACGACTATAGGAACCATACCACCATTATAGGTACAACGAAGCAATCACAAAAATATGTAATTATTCGTAAATTTGATGTGTTTCATGGTCAAAATGGTTGTGATTGCGAAGATAAAACATATTCCAATTGCTATGTGTTCAAATATTCAGAAATTGTCGTTCCTGACACTTTAAATCCATTAAAACACACCGGTATCACTACAAATTGCACCACTATTGGTACATTTACCCTACCTTACCACTACGCTCGCACTTGGCAACTGAGAGTTTAGCATTAAGCGCCTCAACTAAATCGGATTTCAGTATCTCAAACTTAAGAGCAAATTCTTTCATGAGGGTTTCAAAGCCTGCATCTAGCATCGCTTTGCATTTACCCAAATCATTCCTCCCTAAATTCTTTTTGTCACACGCGTCACAACAGAAAACGATGTTAGTCGATTCATTTATCATACGCGCAGCCACTCTACTAACTTTCGTACAATCTGCGTGAAAGCCTTGGTCGCAACACACACACACCAACGGACAGTCACCGGCAAGTATGTGTCCGTAGCACTTTACGCACTCCATGACATGTACCTTACCTTACACTTCACAGCACAAGAATATCACACACACAGGCAAATTAATATAAAAATATCAGAACGCATCCGTAAGTGACGCTTCTTCGTTGACTCAACAGCTACACACAATAAATTCAAACGTAAACAAATACTTATCCTTATACCATCAAGCTATATATTAATTACCACACCCATTCAGTTAGGGTCATAATAACAACAACTGATTGGATGCTTCTCGTCCAAAAACTCGCTTAAATCCCGATTCAACACGGAGCTACAAATGCACAGACACACTCTAAAACTCCCTTTTTATCAGTGAATCACTCACTTTTTCAAACAACATCCCGTTTTTATGAGTGATTCACTCACGTTTTTAAACAAAATCCTTTTTTTATGAGAGATATACTCACTTTTTTAAACAAAATCCCTTTTTTTATGAGTGATTCACTTACTTTTTTAAAACAAAATCCCTTTTTTATGAGTGAATCACTCACTTTTTTAAACAAAATCCCTTTTTTATGAGTGATTCACTCACTTTTTAAAACAATATCCCTTTTTTATGAGTGATTCACTCACTTTTTTAAACAAAATCACTTTTTTATGAGTGATTCACTTACTTTTTTAAAACAAAATCCCTTTTTTATGAGTGATTCACATTCTTTTTTAAACAAAATATTTTTTTATGAGTGATTCACTCACTTTTTAAACAAAATCCCTTTTTTATGAGTGAATCACTCTTTTTTTAAACAAAATCCCTTTTTATGAGTGATTCACTCCGTTTTTAAAACAAACTCACTTTTTTTATGACTGATTCACTCACTTTTTAGAACAAAATCACTTTTTTATGAGTGATTCACTTACTTTTTTAAAACAAAATCCCTTTTTTATGAGTGATTCACTCACTTTATTAAACAAAATCCCTTTTTATGAGTGATTCACTCACTTTTTTAAACAAAATCCCTTTTTTATGAGTGAGTCACTCATTTTTTAAACAAAATCACATTTTTATGAGTGATTCACTCATTTTTTTTAAACAAAATCCCTTTTTTATGAGTGATTTACTCACTTTTTAAATAAAATCCCTTTTTTATGAGTCATCGACTCACTTTTTTAACAAAATCCCTTTTTATTCGTGATTCACTCATTTTTTTTCAACAAAATCACATTTTTATGAGTGATTCACTCACTTTTTTAAACAAAATCCCTTTTTATGAGTGATTCGCTCACTTTTTTAAACAAAATCCTTTTTTATGAGTTAATCGCTCACTTTTTTAAACAAAATCCCTTTTTTATGAGTGATTCACTCACTTTTTTAAACAAAATCACTTTTTATGAGTGATTCACTAACTTTTTTAACAAAATCTCTTTTTTAGGAGTGATTCACTCACTCTTTTAAACAAAATCCCTTTTTATGAGTGATTCAGTCACTTTTTAAAACAATATCTCTTTTTTATGAGTGATTCACTCATTTTTTAAACAAAATCACATTTTTATGAGTGATTCACTCATTTTTTTTAAACAAAATCCCTTTTTTATGAGTGATTTACTCACTTTTTAAATAAAATCCCTTTTTTATGAGTCATAGACTCACTTTTTAAACAAAATCCCTTTTTTATGAGTGATTCACTCATTTTTTTAAACAAAATCCCTTTTTTATGAGTGATTTACTCACTTTTTTAAACACAACCCTTTTTTATGAGTGATTCATTCACTTTTTTAAACAAAATCCCTTTTTTAGAGTGATTCACTCACTTTATAAAACAAAATCCCTTTTATATGAGTGATTCACTCACTTTTGAAACAAAATCCCTTTTATATGAGTGAAACACTCACGTTTATAAACAAAATCCCTTTTTATGAGTGATTCACTCACTTTTTAAAACAAAATCCCTTTTTATGAGTGATTCGCTCACTTTTTTAAACAAAATCCTTTTTTATGAGTGATTCACTCACTTTTTTAAACAAAATCCCTTTTTTATGAGTGATTCACTCACTTTTTAAACAAAATCCCTTTTTTATGAGTGATTCACTCACTTTTATAAACAAAATCCCTTTTTTATGAGTGATTCACTCATTTTTTTAAACAAAATCTTTTTTTTATGAGGCTTTGAAACTCTCATGAAAGAATTTGCTCTTAAGTTTGAGATACTGAAATACGATTTAGTTGAGGCGCTTAATGCTAAACTCTCAGTTGCCAAGTGCGAGCGTAGTGGTAAGGTAAATGTGATACAAGTAGAAAAGCAAGTGGGATTAAATAATATGGGTGAAGATTGCTCTAATACATGCACGCCAAATAAGAATTCCCAACCAACATTGCAAACAAGTTCTGGTATGCAATCTACTTCGTATGAAAACGAATGTAAAAAGACTACAATTGCTGTATTCCTCGACCTAAAAAGGGCCTTTGAAACAATTTCGACGCCACTATTATTGAAAGTGTTAATGAGTTTTGGCATTAAAGGCAACGAACTACGATGGTTCGAGAGTTATCTCCAAGACAGAACACAGAGAACTGTATTTAACAACAAAATATCAAGTGCCGTCGAGAACACCCTAGGAGTACCTCAGGGAAGTGTTCTAGGACCAATACTTTTCTTAATGTATATTAACGATATGAAAAGGGTTTAACAGCATTGCGACATCAATTTATTTGCGGATGACACAGTCATCTTCATTAGTGGTAGTGACCATTGTGATATTGATAGGAAACTCAATCAGGATCTGGACTCACTGGATGGGTGGCTGAAACATAAGAAACTCAAATTAAATCCTGAGAAAACTAAAGCCGTGGTTGTGTGTCGAAGACTATTTAGCCTACCCACTCAATTAGTAATAAATAATGTATCTGTAGAAATTGTATCTAGTATAAAATATTTAGGAGTGATAGTTGACGATAAACTCAGATTTACGGACCATATTGACAACGTTATAAAGAAGGTGGCCAAAAGGTTGGAGTTATTTGCAGACTGAGAAAGGATGTAAACCGTTGCGATAAGATACAATTATATTTATCACTTATTGGACCTCATCTAGATTTTTGTGCCTCGATTTTGTTTCTGGCGACTGAAACACAGTTCACGCGACTTCAAAGGCTGCAAAATAAGGCAATGCGGGCTATCCTTGATTGTGGGCGTTATACCTCTTCTGTTACAATGCGAATGGTCTTACAATGGATGTCCATAAAACAGAGAGTGACGTATCAGACAATGATATTCATTGATAATCTAATAAAAAGACGTCTACCTACATATCTTACGCAAAGAGTTGTGAGAGGAGTAGACATTCACAATTACCCCACACGGGGAGCTAATGCTCCAAGAGTGCCAAACTATATGACTGCAGGAGCCAGAAATTCTTTGTTTCACAGAGGTATCCAGTATTACAATAGAATGCCACAGGAAATCATCAATGCTGGTTCGTTATCTGAGTTTAGAAAATTGTGCTCTGATTTTGTTAGAACTAATGTAGTCTAAATGTATTGTCAATTGTCAACTCTAGGTTTTGATGATTTTTTTCATTCTTTTCTTTTGTCCTTTAAAATGCGATGAATTTTTTTTAAACTAATTTACATTCTAAATGCACCAAAGTATCAAAACTATAAATATACAAAAAAATTGATAGAATGAGACTACATTGAATTGAGACACGCGCGCGTTCAGTAGACTCCGGGTTCGGAGCTTGGTAGATTGGTGTGGATCGGGCTAATAACTCGTCATACCTCAATCCTTTGCTCAGCTCCCAAACATCTACTCGTTTGAATATTTGTAGCTTTACCAAATTATCGCAAGATACATCGAACATCTCAATCCTTTGTAGGAGTCAGAGGTGGGTCATCATCATCATCATCATCATCATCATCATCATCATCATAATTTTGTTTGAAAAGTGAGTGAATCACTCATAAAAAAGGGATTTTGTTTAAAAACGTGAGTGAATCACTCATATAAAAGGGATTTTGTTTAAAAGAGTGAGCGATTCACTTATAAAAAGGGATTTTGTTTAAAAAGTGAGCGAATCACTCATACAAAAGGGATTTTGTGTAAAAAGTGAGTGAATCACGTATAAAAATTGATTTTGTTTAAAAAAGTGAGTGATTCACTCATAAAAAAGTGATTTTGTTGAAAAAAATGAGTGAATCACGCATAAAAAGTGATTTTGTTTTAAAAGTGAGTGAATCACTCATAAAAAGTGATTTTGTTTAAAAAGTGAGTGAATCACTCATAAAAAGGGATTTTGTTTAAAAAGTGAGTGATTCACTCATTAAAAGGGATTTTGTTTAAAAGTGAGTAAATCACTAATAAAAAGTGATTTTGTTCAAAAGAGTGAGCGATTCACTTATAAAAAAGTGATTTTTTTCAAAAGTGAGTGAATCACTCATAAAAAAGGGATTTTTTAAAAAGTGAGTGAATCACTCATTAAAAAGGGATTTTGTTTTAAAAAGTGAGTGAATCACTCATTAAAAGTGATTTTGTTTAAAAAATTGAGTGATTCACTCATCAAAAAAGGATTTTGTGAAAAAAAGTGAGTGAATCACTCATAAAAAAGTTATTTTGGTTAAAAAAGTGAGTGAATCACTCATAAAAATGTGATTTTGTTTAAAAAAATGAGTGAATCACTCATAAAAAAGGTATTTTGTTTAAAAAAGTGAGTGATTCACTCATTAAAAGTGATTTTGTGTAAAAAGTGAGTAAATCATAAAAAATTGATTTTGTTTAACAAAATGAGTGAATCACTCATAAAAATTGAATTTGTTTTAAAAAAATAAGTGAAATACTCATTAAAAAGGGATTTTTTTTTAAAAAGTGAGTGAATCACTCATATAAAAGGGATTTTGTTAAAAAGTGAGCGATTCACTCATAAAAAGGGATATTGTTTTAAAAAGTGAGTGAATCACTCATAAAAAAGGGATTTTGTGTAAAAGTGAGTAAATCACTCATAAAAAGTGATTTTGTTTAACAAAGTGAGCGATTCACACATAAAAAGTGATTTTTTTTAAATGTAAGTGAATCACTCATAACAAAGTGTTTTTGTTTATAAAAGTGAGTGAATCACTCATAAAAAAGGGATTTTGTTTAAAAAAGTGAGCGATTAACTCATAAAAAAGGGATTTTGTGTCAAAAAAAGTGAGTGATTCACTCATAAAAAAAGAAATTTTAGAGTGTGTCTGTGCATCTGTAGCTCCGTGTTGAATCGGGATTTAAGCGGGTTTTTTGACGAGAAGCATCCAATCAGTTGTTGTTATTATGACCCTAACTGAATGAGTGTGGTAATTAATATATAGTTTGATGGTATAAGGATAAGTATTTGTTTACGTTTTAATTTATTGTGTGTAGCTGTTGAGTCAACGAAGAAGCGTCACTTACGGATGCGTTCTGATATTTTTATATTAATTTGCCTGTGTGTGTGATATTCTTGTGCTGTGAAATGTAAGGTAAGGTACGTGTCATGGAGTGCGTAAAGTGCTCCGGACACATTCTTGCCGGTGACTGTCCGTTGGTGTGTGTGGGTTGCGACCAAGGCTTTCACGCAGATTGTACGAAAGTTAGTAGAGTGGCTGCGCGTATGATAAATGAATCGACTAACATCGTTTTCTGTTGTGACGCGTGTGACAAAAAGAATTTAGGGAGGAATGATTTTGGTAAATGCAAAGCGATGCTAGATGCAGGCTTTGAAACCCTCATGAAAGAATTTGCTCTTAAGTTTGAGATACTGAACTCCGATTTAGTTGAGGCGCTTAATGCTAAACTCTCAGTTGCCAAGTGCGAGCGTAGTGGTAAGGTAAATGTGATACAAGTAGAAAAGCAAGTGGTATTAAATAATATGGGTGAAGATTGCTCTAATACATGCACGCCAAATAAGAATTCCCAACCAACTTTGCAAACAAGTTCTGCATACCAGAGTTCTGCATCTACTTCGTATGAAAACGAATGTAAAAAGACTACAATTGCTGTATTCCTCGACCTTAAAAGGGCCTTTGAAACAATTTCGAGGCCACTATTATTAAAAGTGTTAATGAGTTTTGGCATTAAAGGCAACGAACTACGATGGTTCGAGAGTTATCTCCAAGACAGAACACAGAGAACTGTATTTAACAACAAAATATCAAGTGCCGTCGAGAACACCCTAGGAGTACCTCAGGAAGTGTTCTAGGACCAATACTTTTCTTAATGTATATTAACGATATGAAAAGGGTTTAACAGCATTGCGACATCAATTTATTTGCGGATGACACAGTCATCTTCATTAGTGGTAGTGACCATTGTGATATTGTTAGGAAACTCAATCAGGATCTGGACTCACTGGATGGGTGGCTGAAACATAAGAAACTCAAATTGAATCCTGAGAAAACAAGAAAGAAATCGACGCCAATTCACTTATCAAAAACTTTGATTTCCGTCACTTTCAGGGACTCGCTATACAATCGTACCTGAAAGCGGAGCCGAAGTTGTTGATTGGGCTGCCGCATTTGCAGCTGGTTGCACCGCTGTATAAACGAATCGGTAATCCGGGCGAACCCACAGCTGTTAAAAGCCTACTAGGATGGGCAGTATACGGCCCCTGTAGATCCATCGATGCCGGTACCAGTCATATCTCAATGAAACACGTTGTTCTCGGTGCACATTTCATAGGAGCAAGCGGGCTAAAACAAAAAGCGGTGTGATTAGAAACTAATATACACATACAATTTATAGTGCCGATACGAATAGGGTTATGTGTATACCACCTGCGTCGCGAAAACAAAATGCAAACTATTTGGCAACCTAGGAGCGAGAAGCAGGAAAAACACCAACAAAGCGTTAACGCATTGGAAGATCAGCAAGAGCAGTTGATAGATGAGCTGATAGTAGGAAAGCGCAAGCGCAACCGCATTGAAGTGCTGTAATAGAAGCACACCTGCAGAACGAGAGGAGAGTTAGGGAAGCACATACCGTGCCGACACAATAATTGGTTGGACGGTGAACAAACTAAAGTTTCCTGAACAAGTAAATCACCCCAGAAGTAGAAATATCGTGCAGAATTTAAGCAAATCCTGCCTTACTAAGGATTTACGGGGTGGGGTGTTGGCACGATATAGGCCACATGTAAATTGACAGGCGATTTGGTATATTTACAAATATTTACAAACATCGAGCTGTCATGTCCCATGAGCTCGAATAGGTAGAAAGAATCGCAGCAGATGACGCTACAGTACAACAACAGATAAGGATAAAAATATGAGACAGATATATGACCAAAATTAGGGCCAATTAGGATAAAGTTCGACAGCGAACACTAAAAGGGTCAACCAAGTTCATTGCCAAACAGCTGATCTGGAACAGGCTGCCATCGCAAAACGCGGTTAGTCAAAAATTAGAAAACGGATAGGCAACAACAATTTTAAAACTACGCTGCGAACATCACCAAAAGCTAGTTTGTGAATTTTGTCATCCTTTCTTTTTTAAAACTCAAATATAGATTACTAAACACGTAGCAACAGCAACAAAATTCAACATCAAAATTCAAGGCCATTGAAATAGTGCAAGATGGCTTCATTTGGATGAAACATGGCCGTAACAACGATAATAGATGGCAAAAAAACTCAACATCAAATTTCAAGGCCATTCAAATAGTGCAAGATGGCTTCATTTGGATGAAACATGGCCGTAACAACGATAATAGATGGCAACAAAACTCAACATCAAATTTCAAGCCCATTGAAATAGTGCAAGATGGCTTCATTTGGATGAAACATGGCCGTAACAACGATAATAGATGGCAACAAACCTCAACATCAAATTTCAAAGCCATTTAAATAGTGGAAGATGGCTTCATTTGGATGAAACATGACCGTAAAAACGATAAAAGAAGGCAACAAAACTCAACAACAAATTTCAAGGCCATTCAAATAGTGCAAGATGGCTTCATTTGGATGAAACATGGCCGTAACAACAATAATAGATGGCAGAAATACTCAACATCAAATTTCAAGGCCATGAAATAGTGCAAGATGGCTTCATTTGGATGAAACATGGCCGTAACAACGATAATAGATGACAACAAACCTCAACATCAAATTTCAAGGCCATTCAAATAGTGCAAGATGGCTTCATTTGGATGAAACATGGCCGTAACAACGATAATAGATGGCAACAAAACTCAACATCAAATTTCAAGGCCATGGAAATAGTGCAAGATGGCCTCATTTGGATGAAACATGGCCGTAACAACGATAATAGATGACAACAAAACTCAAGATCTAATTTCAAGGCCATTGAAATAGTGCAAGATGGCTTCATTTGGATGAAACATGGCCGTAACAACGATAATAGATGGTAACAAAATTCAACATCAAATTTCAAGGCCATTGAAATAGTGCAAGATGGCTTCATTTGGATGAAACATGGCCGTAACAACGATAATCGATGGCAACAAAATTCAACATCAAATTTCAAGGCCATTGAAATAGTGCAAGATGGCTTCATTTGGATGAAACATGGCCGTAACAACGATAATAGATGGCAACAAAACTAAACATCAAATTTCAAGGCCATTGAAATAGTGCAAGATGGCTTCATTTGGATGAAACATGGCCGTAACAACAATAAAAAATCGAGACAAAACTCAACATCAAATTTCAAGGCCATTGAAATAGTGCAAGATTGCTTCATTTGGATGAAACATGGCCGTAACAACGATAATAGATGGCAACAAAACTCAACATCAAATTTCAAGGCCATTGAAATAGTGGAAGATGGCTTCATTTGGATGAAACATGGCCGTAACAACGATAATAGATGGTAACAAAACTCAACATCAAATTTCAAGGCCATTGAAATAGTGGAAGATGGCTTCATTTGGATGAAACATGGCCGTAAAAACGATAATAGATGGCAACAAACCTCAACATCAAATTTCAAGGCCATTGAAATAGTGGAAGATGGCTTCATTTGGATGAAACATGGCCGTAACAACGATAATAGATGGCAACAAAATTCAACATCAAATTTCAAGGCCATTAAAATAGTGCAAGATGGCTTCATTTGGATGAAACATGGCCGTAACAACGATAATAGATGGCAACAAAACTCAACATCAAATTTCAAAGCCATTGAAATAGTGGAAGATGGCTTCATTTGGATGAAACATGGCCGTAACAACGATAATAGATGGCAACAAAACTCAAGATCAAATTTCAAGGCCATTGAAATAGTGCAAGATGGCTTCATTTGGATGAAACATGGCCGTAACAACAATAATAGATGGCAGAAATACTCAACATCAAATTTCAAGGCCATGAAATAGTGCAAGATGGCTTCATTTGGATGAAACATGGCCGTAACAACGATAATAGATGGCAACAAACCTCAACATCAAATTTCAAGGCCATTGAATTAGTGCAAGATGGCTTCATTTGGATGAAACATGGCCGTAACAACGATAATAGATGGCAACAAAATTCAACATCAAATTTCAAGGCCATTGAAATAGTGCAAGATGGCTTCATTTGGATGAAACATGGCCGTAACAACGATAATAGATGGCAAAAATTCAACATCAAATTTCAAGGCCATTGAAATAGTGCAAGATGGCTTCATTTGGATGAAACATGGCTGTAACAACGATAATAGATGGCAACAAACTTCAACATCAAATTTCAAAGCCATTTAAATAGTGCAAGATGGCTTCATTTGATGAAACATGGCCGTAACAACGATAATAGATGGCATCAAAACTCAAGATCTAATTTCAAGGCCATTGAAATAGTGCAAGATGGCTTCATTTGGATGAAACATGGCCGTAACAACAATAATAAATCGCAACAAAACTCAACATCTAATTTCAAGGCTATTGAAATAGTGCAAGATGGCTTCATTTGGATGAAACATGGCCGTAACAACGATAATAGATGGCAACAAACCTCAACATCAAATTTCAAGGCCATTGAAATAGTGGAAGATGGCTTCATTTGGATGAAACATGGCCGTAACAACGATAATAGATGGCAACAAAACTAAACATCAAATTTCAAGGCCATTCAAATAGTGCAAGATGGCTTCATTTGGATGAAACATGGCCGTAACAACAATAATAAATCGCAACAAAACTCAACATCTAATTTCAAGGCCATTCAAATAGTGCAAGATGGATTCATTTGGATGAAACATGGCCGTAACAACGATAATAGATGGCAACAAAACTCAACATCAAATTTCAAGGCCATTGAAATAGTGCAAGATGGCTTCATTTGGATGAAACATGGCCGTAACAACGAAATTAGATAGCTACAAAACTCAACGTCACATTTCAAAGCCATTCAAATAGTGCAAGATGGCTTCATTTGGATGAAACATGGCCGTAACAACGATAATAGATGGCAACAAAACTCAACATCAAATTTCAAGGCCATTCAAATAGTGCAAGATGGCTTCATTTGGATGAAACATGGCCGTAACAACAATAATAGATCGCAACAAAACTCAACATCTAATTTCAAGGCCATTGAAATAGTGCAAGATGGCTTCATTTGGATGAAACATGGTCGTAACAACGATAATAGATGACAACAAAACTCAAGATCTAATTTCAAGGCCATTGAAATAGTGCAAGATGGCTTCATTTGGATGAAACATGGCCGTAACAACGATAATAGATGGCAACAAAACTCAACATCAAATTTCAAGGCCATTGAAATAGTGCAAGATGGCTTCATTTGGATGAAACATGGCCGTAACAACAATAATAGATCGCAACAAAACTCAACATCTAATTTCAAGGCCATTGAAATAGTGCAAGATGGCTTCATTTGGATGAAACATGGTCGTAACAACGATAATAGATGACAACAAAACTCAAGATCTAATTTCAAGGCCATTGAAATAGTGCAAGATGGCTTCATTTGGATGAAACATGGCCGTAACAACGATAACAGATAGTAACAAAAATCATCATCAAATTTCAAGGCCATTCAAATAGTGGAAGATGGCTTCATTTGGATGAAACATGGCCGTAACAACGATAATAGAAGGCATCAAAACTCAAGATCAAATTTCAAGGCCATTGAAATAGTGCAAGATGGCTTCATTTGGATGAAACATGGCCGTAACAACGATAATAGATGGCAACAAAACTCATCATCAAATTTCAAGGCCATTGAAATAGTGCAAGATGGCTTCATTTGGATGAAACATGGCCTTAACAACGATAATTGGTGTGCAACAAAACTCAACATCAAATTTCAAGGCTATTGAAATAGTGCAAGATGGCTTCATTTGGATGAAACATGGCCGTAACAACGATAATAGATGACAACAAAACTCAACATCAAATTTCAAGGTCATGAAATAGTGCAAGATGGCTTCATTTGGATGAAACATGGCCGTAACAACGATAATAGCTGGCAAAAAAACTCAACATCAAATTTCAAGGCCATTGAAATAGTGCAAGATGGCTTCATTTGGATGAAACATGGCCGTAACAACGATAATAGATGGCAACAAAACTAAACATCAAATTTCAAGACCATTCAAATAGTGCAAGATGGCTTCATTTGGATGAAACATGGCCGTAACAACGATAATAGATGACAACAAACCTCAACATCACAGTTCAAGGCCATTGAAATAGTGCAAGATGGCTTCATTTGGATGAAACATGGCCGTAACAACGATAATAGATGCCAACAAAATTCAACATCAAATTTCAAGGCCATTGAAATAGTGCAAGATGGCTTCATTTGGATGAAACATGGCCGTAACAACGATAATAGCTGGCAAAAAAACTCAACATCAAATTTCAAGGCCATTGAAATAGTGCAAGATGGCTTCATTTGGATGAAACATGGCCGTAACAACGATAATAGATGGCAACAAAACTCAACATCAAATTTCAAGGCCATTGAAATAGTGCAAGATGGCTTCATTTGGATGAAACATGGCCGTTACAACGATAATAGATGGCAACAAAACTCAACATCAAATTTCAAGGCCATTGAAATAGTGCAAGATGGCTCCATTTGGATGAAACAAGGCCGTAACAACGATAATAGATGACAACAAAACTTAACATCAAATTTCAAGGACATTGAAATAGTGCAAGATGGCTTCATTTGGATGAAACATGTCCGTAACAACGATAATTGATGGTAACTAAACTCAACATCAAATTTCAAGGCCATTGAAAAAGTGCATGATGGCTTCATTTGGATGAAACATGGCCGTAACAACAATAATAGATCGCAACAAAACTCAACATCTAATTTCAAGGCCATTGAAATAGTGCAAGATGGCTTCATTTGGATGAAAAATGGCCGTAACAACGATAATAGATGACAACAAAACTCAACATCAAATTTCAAGGCCATTGAAATAGTGCAAGATGGCTTCATTTGGATGAAACATGTCCGTAACAACGATAATAGATGGCATTAAAAATCAACATCAAATTTCAAGGCCATTGAAATAGTGCATGATGGCTTCATTTGGATGAAACATGGCCGTAACAACGATAATAGATGACAACAAAACTCAACATCAAATTTCAAGGCCATTGAAATAGTGCAAGATGGCTTCATTTGGATGAAACATGGCCGTAACAACGATAATAGATGGCAACAAAACTCAACATCAAATTTCAAGGCCATTGAAATAGCGCAAGATGGCTTCATTTGGATGAAACATGGCCGTAACAACGATAATAGATGGCAACAAAACTCAACATCAAATTTCAAGGCCATTGAAATAGTGCAAGATGGCTTCATTTGGATGAAACATGGCCGTAACAACGATAATAGATGGCAACAAAACTCAACATCAAATTTCAAGGCCATTGAAATAGTGCAAGATGGCTTCATTTGATGAAACATGGCCGTAACAACGATAATAGATGGCAACAAAACTCAACATCAAATTTCAAGGCCATTGAAATAGTGCAAGATGGCTTCATTTGGATGAAACATGGCCGTAACAACGATAATAGATGGCAACAAAACTCAACATCAAATTTCAAGGCCATTGAAATAGTGCAAGATGGCTTCATTTGGATGAAACATGGCCGTAACAACGATAATAGATGGCAACAAAACTCAACATCAAATTTCAAGGCCATTGAAATAGTGCAAGATGGCTTCATTTGATGAAACATGGCCGTAACAACGATAATAGATGGCAACAAAACTCAACATCAAATTTCAAGGCCATTGAAATAGTGCAAGATGGCTTCATTTGGATGAAACATGGCCGTAACAACGATAATAGATGGCAACAAAACTCAACATCAAATTTCAAGGCCATTGAAATAGTGCAAGATGGCTTCATTTGGATGAAACATGGCCGTAACAACGATAATAGATGGCAACAAAACTCAACATCAAATTTCAAGGCCATTGAAATAGTGCAAGATGGCTTCATTTGGATGAAACATGGCCGTAACAACGATAATAGATGGCAACAAAACTCAACATCAAATTTCAAGGCCATTGAAATAGTGCAAGATGGCTTCATTTGGATGAAACATGGCCGTAACAACGATAATAGATGGCAACAAAACTCAACATCAAATTTCAAGGCCATTGAAATAGTGCAAGATGGCTTCATTTGGATGAAACATGGCCGTAACAACGATAATAGATGGCAACAAAACTCAACATCAAATTTCAAGGCCATTGAAATAGTGCAAGATGGCTTCATTTGGATGAAACATGGCCGTATCAACGATAATAGATGGCAACAAAACTCAACATCAAATTTCAAGGCCATTGAAATAGTGCAAGATGGCTTCATTTGGATGAAACATGGCCGTAACAACGATAATAGATGGCAACAAAACTCAACATCAAATTTCAAGGCCATTCAAATAGTGCAAGATGGCTTCATTTGGATGAAACATGTCCGTAACAACGATAATAGATGGCAACAAAACTCAACATCAAATTTCAAGGCCATTGAAATAGTGCAAGATGGCTTCATTTGGATGAAACATGGCCGTAACAACGATAATAGATGGCAACAAAACTCAACATCAAATTTCAAGGCCATTGAAATAGTGCAAGATGGCTTCATTTGGATGAAACATGGCCGTAACAACGATAATAGATGGCAACAAAACTCAACATCAAATTTCAAGGCCATTGAAATAGTGCAAGATGGCTTCATTTGGATGAAACATGGCCGTAACAACGATAATAGATGGCAACAAAACTCAACATCAAATTTCAAGGCCATTGAAATAGTGCAAGATGGCTTCATTTGGATGAAACATGGCCGTAACAACGATAATAGATGGCAACAAAACTCAACATCAAATTTCAAGGCCATTGAAATAGTGCAAGATGGCTTCATTTGGATGAAACATGGCCGTAACAACGATAATAGATGGCAACAAAACTCAACATCAAATTTCAAGGCCATTGAAATAGTGCAAGATGGCTTCATTTGGATGAAACATGGCCGTAACAACGATAATAGATGGCAACAAAACTCAACATCAAATTTCAAGGCCATTGAAATAGTGCAAGATGGCTTCATTTGGATGAAACATGGCCGTAACAACGATAATAGATGGCAACAAAACTCAACATCAAATTTCAAGGCCATTGAAATAGTGCAAGATGGCTTCATTTGGATGAAACATGGCCGTAACAACGATAATAGATGGCAACAAAACTCAACATCAAATTTCAAGGCCATTGAAATAGTGCAAGATGGCTTCATTTGGATGAAACATGGCCGTAACAACGATAATAGATGGCAACAAAACTCAACATCAAATTTCAAGGCCATTGAAATAGTGCAAGATGGCTTCATTTGGATGAAACATGGCCGTAACAACGATAATAGATGGCAACAAAACTCAACATCAAATTTCAAGGCCATTGAAATAGTGCAAGATGGCTTCATTTGGATGAAACATGGCCGTAACAACGATAATAGATGGCAACAAAACTCAACATCAAATTTCAAGGCCATTGAAATAGTGCAAGATGGCTTCATTTGGATGAAACATGGCCGTAACAACGATAATAGATGGCAACAAAACTCAACATCAAATTTCAAGGCCATTGAAATAGTGCAAGATGGCTTCATTTGGATGAAACATGGCCGTAACAACGATAATAGATGGCAACAAAACTCAACATCAAATTTCAAGGCCATTGAAATAGTGCAAGATGGCTTCATTTGGATGAAACATGGCCGTAACAACGATAATAGATGGCAACAAAACTCAACATCAAATTTCAAGGCCATTGAAATAGTGCAAGATGGCTTCATTTGGATGAAACATGGCCGTAACAACGATAATAGATGGCAACAAAACTCAACATCAAATTTCAAGGCCATTGAAATAGTGCAAGATGGCTTCATTTGGATGAAACATGGCCGTAACAACGATAATAGATGGCAACAAAACTCAACATCAAATTTCAAGGCCATTGAAATAGTGCAAGATGGCTTCATTTGGATGAAACATGGCCGTAACAACGATAATAGATGGCAACAAAACTCAACATCAAATTTCAAGGCCATTGAAATAGTGCAAGATGGCTTCATTTGGATGAAACATGGCCGTAACAACGATAATAGATGGCAACAAAACTCAACATCAAATTTCAAGGCCATTGAAATAGTGCAAGATGGCTTCATTTGGATGAAACATGGCCGTAACAACGATAATAGATGGCAACAAAACTCAACATCAAATTTCAAGGCCATTGAAATAGTGCAAGATGGCTTCATTTGGATGAAACATGGCCGTAACAACGATAATAGATGGCAACAAAACTCAACATCAAATTTCAAGGCCATTGAAATAGTGCAAGATGGCTTCATTTGGATGAAACATGGCCGTAACAACGATAATAGATGGCAACAAAACTCAACATCAAATTTCAAGGCCATTGAAATAGTGCAAGATGGCTTCATTTGGATGAAACATGGCCGTAACAACGATAATAGATGGCAACAAAACTCAACATCAAATTTCAAGGCCATTGAAATAGTGCAAGATGGCTTCATTTGGATGAAACATGGCCGTAACAACGATAATAGATGGCAACAAAACTCAACATCAAATTTCAAGGCCATTGAAATAGTGCAAGATGGCTTCATTTGGATGAAACATGGCCGTAACAACGATAATAGATGGCAACAAAACTCAACATCAAATTTCAAGGCCATTGAAATAGTGCAAGATGGCTTCATTTGGATGAAACATGGCCGTAACAACGATAATAGATGGCAACAAAACTCAACATCAAATTTCAAGGCCATTGAAATAGTGCAAGATGGCTTCATTTGGATGAAACATGGCCGTAACAACGATAATAGATGGCAACAAAACTCAACATCAAATTTCAAGGCCATTGAAATAGTGCAAGATGGCTTCATTTGGATGAAACATGGCCGTAACAACGATAATAGATGGCAACAAAACTCAACATCAAATTTCAAGGCCATTGAAATAGTGCAAGATGGCTTCATTTGGATGAAACATGGCCGTAACAACGATAATAGATGGCAACAAAACTCAACATCAAATTTCAAGGCCATTGAAATAGTGCAAGATGGCTTCATTTGGATGAAACATGGCCGTAACAACGATAATAGATGGCAACAAAACTCAACATCAAATTTCAAGGCCATTGAAATAGTGCAAGATGGCTTCATTTGGATGAAACATGGCCGTAACAACGATAATAGATGGCAACAAAACTCAACATCAAATTTCAAGGCCATTGAAATAGTGCAAGATGGCTTCATTTGGATGAAACATGGCCGTAACAACGATAATAGATGGCAACAAAACTCAACATCAAATTTCAAGGCCATTGAAATAGTGCAAGATGGCTTCATTTGGATGAAACATGGCCGTAACAACGATAATAGATGGCAACAAAACTCAACATCAAATTTCAAGGCCATTGAAATAGTGCAAGATGGCTTCATTTGGATGAAACATGGCCGTAACAACGATAATAGATGGCAACAAAACTCAACATCAAATTTCAAGGCCATTGAAATAGTGCAAGATGGCTTCATTTGGATGAAACATGGCCGTAACAACGATAATAGATGGCAACAAAACTCAACATCAAATTTCAAGGCCATTGAAATAGTGCAAGATGGCTTCATTTGGATGAAACATGGCCGTAACAACGATAATAGATGGCAACAAAACTCAACATCAAATTTCAAGGGAAATAGTGCAAGATGGCTTCATTTGATGAAACATGGCCGTAACAACGATAATAGATGGCAACAAAACTCAACATCAAATTTCAAGGCCATTGAAATAGTGCAAGATGGCTTCATTTGGATGAAACATGGCCGTAACAACGATAATAGATGGCAACAAAACTCAACATCAAATTTCAAGGCCATTGAAATAGTGCAAGATGGCTTCATTTGGATGAAACATGGCCGTAACAACGATAATAGATGGCAACAAAACTCAACATCAAATTTCAAGGCCATTGAAATAGTGCAAGATGGCTTCATTTGGATGAAACATGGCCGTAACAACGATAATAGATGGCAACAAAACTCAACATCAAATTTCAAGGCCATTGAAATAGTGCAAGATGGCTTCATTTGGATGAAACATGGCCGTAACAACGATAATAGATGGCAACAAAACTCAACATCAAATTTCAAGGCCATTGAAATAGTGCAAGATGGCTTCATTTGGATGAAACATGGCCGTAACAACGATAATAGATGGCAACAAAACTCAACATCAAATTTCAAGGCCATTGAAATAGTGCAAGATGGCTTCATTTGGATGAAACATGGCCGTAACAACGATAATAGATGGCAACAAAACTCAACATCAAATTTCAAGGCCATTGAAATAGTGCAAGATGGCTTCATTTGGATGAAACATGGCCGTAACAACGATAATAGATGGCAACAAAACTCAACATCAAATTTCAAGGCCATTGAAATAGTGCAAGATGGCTTCATTTGGATGAAACATGGCCGTAACAACGATAATAGATGGCAACAAAACTCAACATCAAATTTCAAGGCCATTGAAATAGTGCAAGATGGCTTCATTTGGATGAAACATGGCCGTAACAACGATAATAGATGGCAACAAAACTCAACATCAAATTTCAAGGCCATTGAAATAGTGCAAGATGGCTTCATTTGGATGAAACATGGCCGTAACAACGATAATAGATGGCAACAAAACTCAACATCAAATTTCAAGGCCATTGAAATAGTGCAAGATGGCTTCATTTGGATGAAACATGGCCGTAACAACGATAATAGATGGCAACAAAACTCAACATCAAATTTCAAGGCCATTGAAATAGTGCAAGATGGCTTCATTTGGATGAAACATGGCCGTAACAACGATAATAGATGGCAACAAAACTCAACATCAAATTTCAAGGCCATTGAAATAGTGCAAGATGGCTTCATTTGGATGAAACATGGCCGTAACAACGATAATAGATGGCAACAAAACTCAACATCAAATTTCAAGGCCATTGAAATAGTGCAAGATGGCTTCATTTGGATGAAACATGGCCGTAACAACGATAATAGATGGCAACAAAACTCAACATCAAATTTCAAGGCCATTGAAATAGTGCAAGATGGCTTCATTTGGATGAAACATGGCCGTAACAACGATAATAGATGGCAACAAAACTCAACATCAAATTTCAAGGCCATTGAAATAGTGCAAGATGGCTTCATTTGGATGAAACATGGCCGTAACAACGATAATAGATGGCAACAAAACTCAACATCAAATTTCAAGGCCATTGAAATAGTGCAAGATGGCTTCATTTGGATGAAACATGGCCGTAACAACGATAATAGATGGCAACAAAACTCAACATCAAATTTCAAGGCCATTCAAATAGTGCAAGATGGCTTCATTTGGATGAAACATGGCCGTAACAACGATAATAGATGGCAACAAAACTCAACATCAAATTTCAAGGCCATTGAAATAGTGCAAGATGGCTTCATTTGGATGAAACATGGCCGTAACAACGATAATAGATGGCAACAAAACTCAACATCAAATTTCAAGGCCATTGAAATAGTGCAAGATGGCTTCATTTGGATGAAACATGGCCGTAACAACGATAATAGATGGCAACAAAACTCAACATCAAATTTCAAGGCCATTGAAATAGTGCAAGATGGCTTCATTTGGATGAAACATGGCCGTAACAACGATAATAGATGGCAACAAAACTCAACATCAAATTTCAAGGCCATTGAAATAGTGCAAGATGGCTTCATTTGGATGAAACATGGCCGTAACAACGATAATAGATGGCAACAAAACTCAACATCAAATTTCAAGGCCATTGAAATAGTGCAAGATGGCTTCATTTGGATGAAACATGGCCGTAACAACGATAATAGATGGCAACAAAACTCAACATCAAATTTCAAGGCCATTGAAATAGTGCAAGATGGCTTCATTTGGATGAAACATGGCCGTAACAACGATAATAGATGGCAACAAAACTCAACATCAAATTTCAAGGCCATTGAAATAGTGCAAGATGGCTTCATTTGGATGAAACATGGCCGTAACAACGATAATAGATGGCAACAAAACTCAACATCAAATTTCAAGGCCATTGAAATAGTGCAAGATGGCTTCATTTGGATGAAACATGGCCGTAACAACGATAATAGATGGCAACAAAACTCAACATCAAATTTCAAGGCCATTGAAATAGTGCAAGATGGCTTCATTTGGATGAAACATGGCCGTAACAACGATAATAGATGGCAACAAAACTCAACATCAAATTTCAAGGCCATTGAAATAGTGCAAGATGGCTTCATTTGGATGAAACATGGCCGTAACAACGATAATAGATGGCAACAAAACTCAACATCAAATTTCAAGGCCATTGAAATAGTGCAAGATGGCTTCATTTGGATGAAACATGGCCGTAACAACGATAATAGATGGCAACAAAACTCAACATCAAATTTCAAGGCCATTGAAATAGTGCAAGATGGCTTCATTTGGATGAAACATGGCCGTAACAACGATAATAGATGGCAACAAAACTCAACATCAAATTTCAAGGCCATTGAAATAGTGCAAGATGGCTTCATTTGGATGAAACATGGCCGTAACAACGATAATAGATGGCAACAAAACTCAACATCAAATTTCAAGGCCATTGAAATAGTGCAAGATGGCTTCATTTGGATGAAACATGGCCGTAACAACGATAATAGATGGCAACAAAACTCAACATCAAATTTCAAGGCCATTGAAATAGTGCAAGATGGCTTCATTTGGATGAAACATGGCCGTAACAACGATAATAGATGGCAACAAAACTCAACATCAAATTTCAAGGCCATTGAAATAGTGCAAGATGGCTTCATTTGGATGAAACATGGCCGTAACAACGATAATAGATGGCAACAAAACTCAACATCAAATTTCAAGGCCATTGAAATAGTGCAAGATGGCTTCATTTGGATGAAACATGGCCGTAACAACGATAATAGATGGCAACAAAACTCAACATCAAATTTCAAGGCCATTGAAATAGTGCAAGATGGCTTCATTTGGATGAAACATGGCCGTAACAACGATAATAGATGGCAACAAAACTCAACATCAAATTTCAAGGCCATTGAAATAGTGCAAGATGGCTTCATTTGGATGAAACATGGCCGTAACAACGATAATAGATGGCAACAAAACTCAACATCAAATTTCAAGGCCATTGAAATAGTGCAAGATGGCTTCATTTGGATGAAACATGGCCGTAACAACGATAATAGATGGCAACAAAACTCAACATCAAATTTCAAGGCCATTGAAATAGTGCAAGATGGCTTCATTTGGATGAAACATGGCCGTAACAACGATAATAGATGGCAACAAAACTCAACATCAAATTTCAAGGCCATTGAAATAGTGCAAGATGGCTTCATTTGGATGAAACATGGCCGTAACAACGATAATAGATGGCAACAAAACTCAACATCAAATTTCAAGGCCATTGAAATAGTGCAAGATGGCTTCATTTGGATGAAACATGGCCGTAACAACGATAATAGATGGCAACAAAACTCAACATCAAATTTCAAGGCCATTGAAATAGTGCAAGATGGCTTCATTTGGATGAAACATGGCCGTAACAACGATAATAGATGGCAACAAAACTCAACATCAAATTTCAAGGCCATTGAAATAGTGCAAGATGGCTTCATTTGGATGAAACATGGCCGTAACAACGATAATAGATGGCAACAAAACTCAACATCAAATTTCAAGGCCATTGAAATAGTGCAAGATGGCTTCATTTGGATGAAACATGGCCGTAACAACGATAATAGATGGCAACAAAACTCAACATCAAATTTCAAGGCCATTGAAATAGTGCAAGATGGCTTCATTTGGATGAAACATGGCCGTAACAACGATAATAGATGGCAACAAAACTCAACATCAAATTTCAAGGCCATTGAAATAGTGCAAGATGGCTTCATTTGGATGAAACATGGCCGTAACAACGATAATAGATGGCAACAAAACTCAACATCAAATTTCAAGGCCATTGAAATAGTGCAAGATGGCTTCATTTGGATGAAACATGGCCGTAACAACGATAATAGATGGCAACAAAACTCAACATCAAATTTCAAGGCCATTGAAATAGTGCAAGATGGCTTCATTTGATGAAACATGGCCGTAACAACGATAATAGATGGCAACAAAACTCAACATCAAATTTCAAGGCCATTGAAATAGTGCAAGATGGCTTCATTTGATGAAACATGGCCGTAACAACGATAATAGATGGCAACAAAACTCAACATCAAATTTCAAGGCCATTGAAATAGTGCAAGATGGCTTCATTTGGATGAAACATGGCCGTAACAACGATAATAGATGGCAACAAAACTCAACATCAAATTTCAAGGCCATTGAAATAGTGCAAGATGGCTTCATTTGGATGAAACATGGCCGTAACAACGATAATAGATGGCAACAAAACTCAACATCAAATTTCAAGGCCATTGAAATAGTGCAAGATGGCTTCATTTGATGAAACATGGCCGTAACAACGATAATAGATGGCAACAAAACTCAACATCAAATTTCAAGGCCATTGAAATAGTGCAAGATGGCTTCATTTGGATGAAACATGGCCGTAACAACGATAATAGATGGCAACAAAACTCAACATCAAATTTCAAGGCCATTGAAATAGTGCAAGATGGCTTCATTTGGATGAAACATGGCCGTAACAACGATAATAGATGGCAACAAAACTCAACATCAAATTTCAAGGCCATTGAAATAGTGCAAGATGGCTTCATTTGGATGAAACATGGCCGTAACAACGATAATAGATGGCAACAAAACTCAACATCAAATTTCAAGGCCATTGAAATAGTGCAAGATGGCTTCATTTGATGAAACATGGCCGTAACAACGATAATAGATGGCAACAAAACTCAACATCAAATTTCAAGGCCATTGAAATAGTGCAAGATGGCTTCATTTGGATGAAACATGGCCGTAACAACGATAATAGATGGCAACAAAACTCAACATCAAATTTCAAGGCCATTGAAATAGTGCAAGATGGCTTCATTTGGATGAAACATGGCCGTAACAACGATAATAGATGGCAACAAAACTCAACATCAAATTTCAAGGCCATTGAAATAGTGCAAGATGGCTTCATTTGGATGAAACATGGCCGTAACAACGATAATAGATGGCAACAAAACTCAACATCAAATTTCAAGGCCATTGAAATAGTGCAAGATGGCTTCATTTGGATGAAACATGGCCGTAACAACGATAATAGATGGCAACAAAACTCAACATCAAATTTCAAGGCCATTGAAATAGTGCAAGATGGCTTCATTTGGATGAAACATGGCCGTAACAACGATAATAGATGGCAACAAAACTCAACATCAAATTTCAAGGCCATTGAAATAGTGCAAGATGGCTTCATTTGGATGAAACATGGCCGTAACAACGATAATAGATGGCAACAAAACTCAACATCAAATTTCAAGGCCATTGAAATAGTGCAAGATGGCTTCATTTGGATGAAACATGGCCGTAACAACGATAATAGATGGCAACAAAACTCAACATCAAATTTCAAGGCCATTCAAATAGTGCAAGATGGCTTCATTTGGATGAAACATGGCCGTAACAACGATAATAGATGGCAACAAAACTCAACATCAAATTTCAAGGCCATTGAAATAGTGCAAGATGGCTTCATTTGGATGAAACATGGCCGTAACAACGATAATAGATGGCAACAAAACTCAACATCAAATTTCAAGGCCATTGAAATAGTGCAAGATGGCTTTTTGGATGAAACATGGCCGTAACAACGATAATAGATGGCAACAAAACTCAACATCAAATTTCAAGGCCATTCAAATAGTGCAAGATGGCTTCATTTGGATGAAACATGGCCGTAACAACGATAATAGATGGCAACAAAACTCAACATCAAATTTCAAGGCCATTGAAATAGTGCAAGATGGCTTCATTTGGATGAAACATGGCCGTAACAACGATAATAGATGGCAACAAAACTCAACATCAAATTTCAAGGCCATTGAAATAGTGCAAGATGGCTTCATTTGGATGAAACATGGCCGTAACAACGATAATAGATGGCAACAAACTCAACATCAAATTTCAAGGCCATTCAAATAGTGCAAGATGGCTTCATTTGGATGAAACATGGCCGTAACAACGATAATAGATGGCAACAAAACTCAACATCAAATTTCAAGGCCATTGAAATAGTGCAAGATGGCTTCATTTGGATGAAACATGGCCGTAACAACGATAATAGATGGCAACAAAACTCAACATCAAATTTCAAGGCCATTCAAATAGTGCAAGATGGCTTCATTTGGATGAAACATGGCCGTAACAACGATAATAGATGGCAACAAAACTCAACATCAAATTTCAAGGCCATTGAAATAGTGCAAGATGGCTTCATTTGGATGAAACATGGCCGTAACAACGATAATAGATGGCAACAAAACTCAACATCAAATTTCAAGGCCATTCAAATAGTGCAAGATGGCTTCATTTGGATGAAACATGGCCGTAACAACGATAATAGATGGCAACAAAACTCAACATCAAATTTCAAGGCCATTGAAATAGTGCAAGATGGCTTCATTTGGATGAAACATGGCCGTAACAACGATAATAGATGGCAACAAAACTCAACATCAAATTTCAAGGCCATTCAAATAGTGCAAGATGGCTTCATTTGGATGAAACATGGCCGTAACAACGATAATAGATGGCAACAAAACTCAACATCAAATTTCAAGGCCATTCAAATAGTGCAAGATGGCTTCATTTGGATGAAACATGGCCGTAACAACGATAATAGATGGCAACAAAACTCAACATCAAATTTCAAGGCCATTGAAATAGTGCAAGATGGCTTCATTTGGATGAAACATGGCCGTAACAACGATAATAGATGGCAACAAAACTCAACATCAAATTTCAAGGCCATTCAAATAGTGCAAGATGGCTTCATTTGGATGAAACATGGCCGTAACAACGATAATAGATGGCAACAAAACTCAACATCAAATTTCAAGGCCATTGAAATAGTGCAAGATGGCTTCATTTGGATGAAACATGGCCGTAACAACGATAATAGATGGCAACAAAACTCAACATCAAATTTCAAGGCCATTCAAATAGTGCAAGATGGCTTCATTTGGATGAAACATGGCCGTAACAACGATAATAGATGGCAACAAAACTCAACATCAAATTTCAAGGCCATTCAAATAGTGCAAGATGGCTTCATTTGGATGAAACATGGCCGTAACAACGATAATAGATGGCAACAAAACTCAACATCAAATTTCAAGGCCATTGAAATAGTGCAAGATGGCTTCATTTGGATGAAACATGGCCGTAACAACGATAATAGATGGCAACAAAACTCAACATCAAATTTCAAGGCCATTCAAATAGTGCAAGATGGCTTCATTTGGATGAAACATGGCCGTAACAACGATAATAGATGGCAACAAAACTCAACATCAAATTTCAAGGCCATTGAAATAGTGCAAGATGGCTTCATTTGGATGAAACATGGCCGTAACAACGATAATAGATGGCAACAAAACTCAACATCAAATTTCAAGGCCATTGAAATAGTGCAAGATGGCTTCATTTGGATGAAACATGGCCGTAACAACGATAATAGATGGCAACAAAACTCAACATCAAATTTCAAGGCCATTGAAATAGTGCAAGATGGCTTCATTTGGATGAAACATGGCCGTAACAACGATAATAGATGGCAACAAAACTCAACATCAAATTTCAAGGCCATTGAAATAGTGCAAGATGGCTTCATTTGGATGAAACATGGCCGTAACAACGATAATAGATGGCAACAAAACTCAACATCAAATTTCAAGGCCATTGAAATAGTGCAAGATGGCTTCATTTGGATGAAACATGGCCGTAACAACGATAATAGATGGCAACAAAACTCAACATCAAATTTCAAGGCCATTCAAATAGTGCAAGATGGCTTCATTTGGATGAAACATGGCCGTAACAACGATAATAGATGGCAACAAAACTCAACATCAAATTTCAAGGCCATTGAAATAGTGCAAGATGGCTTCATTTGGATGAAACATGGCCGTAACAACGATAATAGATGGCAACAAAACTCAACATCAAATTTCAAGGCCATTCAAATAGTGCAAGATGGCTTCATTTGGATGAAACATGGCCGTAACAACGATAATAGATGGCAACAAAACTCAACATCAAATTTCAAGGCCATTGAAATAGTGCAAGATGGCTTCATTTGGATGAAACATGGCCGTAACAACGATAATAGATGGCAACAAAACTCAACATCAAATTTCAAGGCCATTGAAATAGTGCAAGATGGCTTCATTTGGATGAAACATGGCCGTAACAACGATAATAGATGGCAACAAAACTCAACATCAAATTTCAAGGCCATTGAAATAGTGCAAGATGGCTTCATTTGGATGAAACATGGCCGTAACAACGATAATAGATGGCAACAAAACTCAACATCAAATTTCAAGGCCATTGAAATAGTGCAAGATGGCTTCATTTGGATGAAACATGGCCGTAACAACGATAATAGATGGCAACAAAACTCAACATCAAATTTCAAGGCCATTGAAATAGTGCAAGATGGCTTCATTTGGATGAAACATGGCCGTAACAACGATAATAGATGGCAACAAAACTCAACATCAAATTTCAAGGCCATTGAAATAGTGCAAGATGGCTTCATTTGGATGAAACATGGCCGTAACAACGATAATAGATGGCAACAAAACTCAACATCAAATTTCAAGGCCATTGAAATAGTGCAAGATGGCTTCATTTGGATGAAACATGGCCGTAACAACGATAATAGATGGCAACAAAACTCAACATCAAATTTCAAGGCCATTGAAATAGTGCAAGATGGCTTCATTTGGATGAAACATGGCCGTAACAACGATAATAGATGGCAACAAAACTCAACATCAAATTTCAAGGCCATTGAAATAGTGCAAGATGGCTTCATTTGGATGAAACATGGCCGTAACAACGATAATAGATGGCAACAAAACTCAACATCAAATTTCAAGGCCATTGAAATAGTGCAAGATGGCTTCATTTGGATGAAACATGGCCGTAACAACGATAATAGATGGCAACAAAACTCAACATCAAATTTCAAGGCCATTGAAATAGTGCAAGATGGCTTCATTTGGATGAAACATGGCCGTAACAACGATAATAGATGGCAACAAAACTCAACATCAAATTTCAAGGCCATTGAAATAGTGCAAGATGGCTTCATTTGGATGAAACATGGCCGTAACAACGATAATAGATGGCAACAAAACTCAACATCAAATTTCAAGGCCATTGAAATAGTGCAAGATGGCTTCATTTGGATGAAACATGGCCGTAACAACGATAATAGATGGCAACAAAACTCAACATCAAATTTCAAGGCCATTGAAATAGTGCAAGATGGCTTCATTTGGATGAAACATGGCCGTAACAACGATAATAGATGGCAACAAAACTCAACATCAAATTTCAAGGCCATTGAAATAGTGCAAGATGGCTTCATTTGGATGAAACATGGCCGTAACAACGATAATAGATGGCAACAAAACTCAACATCAAATTTCAAGGCCATTGAAATAGTGCAAGATGGCTTCATTTGGATGAAACATGGCCGTAACAACGATAATAGATGGCAACAAAACTCAACATCAAATTTCAAGGCCATTGAAATAGTGCAAGATGGCTTCATTTGGATGAAACATGGCCGTAACAACGATAATAGATGGCAACAAAACTCAACATCAAATTTCAAGGCCATTGAAATAGTGCAAGATGGCTTCATTTGGATGAAACATGGCCGTAACAACGATAATAGATGGCAACAAAACTCAACATCAAATTTCAAGGCCATTGAAATAGTGCAAGATGGCTTCATTTGGATGAAACATGGCCGTAACAACGATAATAGATGGCAACAAAACTCAACATCAAATTTCAAGGCCATTGAAATAGTGCAAGATGGCTTCATTTGGATGAAACATGGCCGTAACAACGATAATAGATGGCAACAAAACTCAACATCAAATTTCAAGGCCATTGAAATAGTGCAAGATGGCTTCATTTGGATGAAACATGGCCGTAACAACGATAATAGATGGCAACAAAACTCAACATCAAATTTCAAGGCCATTGAAATAGTGCAAGATGGCTTCATTTGGATGAAACATGGCCGTAACAACGATAATAGATGGCAACAAAACTCAACATCAAATTTCAAGGCCATTGAAATAGTGCAAGATGGCTTCATTTGGATGAAACATGGCCGTAACAACGATAATAGATGGCAACAAAACTCAACATCAAATTTCAAGGCCATTGAAATAGTGCAAGATGGCTTCATTTGGATGAAACATGGCCGTAACAACGATAATAGATGGCAACAAAACTCAACATCAAATTTCAAGGCCATTGAAATAGTGCAAGATGGCTTCATTTGGATGAAACATGGCCGTAACAACGATAATAGATGGCAACAAAACTCAACATCAAATTTCAAGGCCATTGAAATAGTGCAAGATGGCTTCATTTGGATGAAACATGGCCGTAACAACGATAATAGATGGCAACAAAACTCAACATCAAATTTCAAGGCCATTGAAATAGTGCAAGATGGCTTCATTTGGATGAAACATGGCCGTAACAACGATAATAGATGGCAACAAAACTCAACATCAAATTTCAAGGCCATTGAAATAGTGCAAGATGGCTTCATTTGGATGAAACATGGCCGTAACAACGATAATAGATGGCAACAAAACTCAACATCAAATTTCAAGGCCATTGAAATAGTGCAAGATGGCTTCATTTGGATGAAACATGGCCGTAACAACGATAATAGATGGCAACAAAACTCAACATCAAATTTCAAGGCCATTGAAATAGTGCAAGATGGCTTCATTTGGATGAAACATGGCCGTAACAACGATAATAGATGGCAACAAAACTCAACATCAAATTTCAAGGCCATTGAAATAGTGCAAGATGGCTTCATTTGGATGAAACATGGCCGTAACAACGATAATAGATGGCAACAAAACTCAACATCAAATTTCAAGGCCATTGAAATAGTGCAAGATGGCTTCATTTGGATGAAACATGGCCGTAACAACGATAATAGATGGCAACAAAACTCAACATCAAATTTCAAGGCCATTGAAATAGTGCAAGATGGCTTCATTTGGATGAAACATGGCCGTAACAACGATAATAGATGGCAACAAAACTCAACATCAAATTTCAAGGCCATTGAAATAGTGCAAGATGGCTTCATTTGGATGAAACATGGCCGTAACAACGATAATAGATGGCAACAAAACTCAACATCAAATTTCAAGGCCATTGAAATAGTGCAAGATGGCTTCATTTGGATGAAACATGGCCGTAACAACGATAATAGATGGCAACAAAACTCAACATCAAATTTCAAGGCCATTGAAATAGTGCAAGATGGCTTCATTTGGATGAAACATGGCCGTAACAACGATAATAGATGGCAACAAAACTCAACATCAAATTTCAAGGCCATTGAAATAGTGCAAGATGGCTTCATTTGGATGAAACATGGCCGTAACAACGATAATAGATGGCAACAAAACTCAACATCAAATTTCAAGGCCATTGAAATAGTGCAAGATGGCTTCATTTGGATGAAACATGGCCGTAACAACGATAATAGATGGCAACAAAACTCAACATCAAATTTCAAGGCCATTGAAATAGTGCAAGATGGCTTCATTTGGATGAAACATGGCCGTAACAACGATAATAGATGGCAACAAAACTCAACATCAAATTTCAAGGCCATTGAAATAGTGCAAGATGGCTTCATTTGGATGAAACATGGCCGTAACAACGATAATAGATGGCAACAAAACTCAACATCAAATTTCAAGGCCATTGAAATAGTGCAAGATGGCTTCATTTGGATGAAACATGGCCGTAACAACGATAATAGATGGCAACAAAACTCAACATCAAATTTCAAGGCCATTGAAATAGTGCAAGATGGCTTCATTTGGATGAAACATGGCCGTAACAACGATAATAGATGGCAACAAAACTCAACATCAAATTTCAAGGCCATTGAAATAGTGCAAGATGGCTTCATTTGGATGAAACATGGCCGTAACAACGATAATAGATGGCAACAAAACTCAACATCAAATTTCAAGGCCATTGAAATAGTGCAAGATGGCTTCATTTGGATGAAACATGGCCGTAACAACGATAATAGATGGCAACAAAACTCAACATCAAATTTCAAGGCCATTGAAATAGTGCAAGATGGCTTCATTTGGATGAAACATGGCCGTAACAACGATAATAGATGGCAACAAAACTCAACATCAAATTTCAAGGCCATTGAAATAGTGCAAGATGGCTTCATTTGGATGAAACATGGCCGTAACAACGATAATAGATGGCAACAAAACTCAACATCAAATTTCAAGGCCATTGAAATAGTGCAAGATGGCTTCATTTGGATGAAACATGGCCGTAACAACGATAATAGATGGCAACAAAACTCAACATCAAATTTCAAGGCCATTGAAATAGTGCAAGATGGCTTCATTTGGATGAAACATGGCCGTAACAACGATAATAGATGGCAACAAAACTCAACATCAAATTTCAAGGCCATTGAAATAGTGCAAGATGGCTTCATTTGGATGAAACATGGCCGTAACAACGATAATAGATGGCAACAAAACTCAACATCAAATTTCAAGGCCATTGAAATAGTGCAAGATGGCTTCATTTGGATGAAACATGGCCGTAACAACGATAATAGATGGCAACAAAACTCAACATCAAATTTCAAGGCCATTGAAATAGTGCAAGATGGCTTCATTTGGATGAAACATGGCCGTAACAACGATAATAGATGGCAACAAAACTCAACATCAAATTTCAAGGCCATTGAAATAGTGCAAGATGGCTTCATTTGGATGAAACATGGCCGTAACAACGATAATAGATGGCAACAAAACTCAACATCAAATTTCAAGGCCATTGAAATAGTGCAAGATGGCTTCATTTGGATGAAACATGGCCGTAACAACGATAATAGATGGCAACAAAACTCAACATCAAATTTCAAGGCCATTGAAATAGTGCAAGATGGCTTCATTTGGATGAAACATGGCCGTAACAACGATAATAGATGGCAACAAAACTCAACATCAAATTTCAAGGCCATTGAAATAGTGCAAGATGGCTTCATTTGGATGAAACATGGCCGTAACAACGATAATAGATGGCAACAAAACTCAACATCAAATTTCAAGGCCATTGAAATAGTGCAAGATGGCTTCATTTGGATGAAACATGGCCGTAACAACGATAATAGATGGCAACAAAACTCAACATCAAATTTCAAGGCCATTGAAATAGTGCAAGATGGCTTCATTTGGATGAAACATGGCCGTAACAACGATAATAGATGGCAACAAAACTCAACATCAAATTTCAAGGCCATTGAAATAGTGCAAGATGGCTTCATTTGGATGAAACATGGCCGTAACAACGATAATAGATGGCAACAAAACTCAACATCAAATTTCAAGGCCATTGAAATAGTGCAAGATGGCTTCATTTGGATGAAACATGGCCGTAACAACGATAATAGATGGCAACAAAACTCAACATCAAATTTCAAGGCCATTGAAATAGTGCAAGATGGCTTCATTTGGATGAAACATGGCCGTAACAACGATAATAGATGGCAACAAAACTCAACATCAAATTTCAAGGCCATTGAAATAGTGCAAGATGGCTTCATTTGGATGAAACATGGCCGTAACAACGATAATAGATGGCAACAAAACTCAACATCAAATTTCAAGGCCATTGAAATAGTGCAAGATGGCTTCATTTGGATGAAACATGGCCGTAACAACGATAATAGATGGCAACAAAACTCAACATCAAATTTCAAGGCCATTGAAATAGTGCAAGATGGCTTCATTTGGATGAAACATGGCCGTAACAACGATAATAGATGGCAACAAAACTCAACATCAAATTTCAAGGCCATTGAAATAGTGCAAGATGGCTTCATTTGGATGAAACATGGCCGTAACAACGATAATAGATGGCAACAAAACTCAACATCAAATTTCAAGGCCATTGAAATAGTGCAAGATGGCTTCATTTGGATGAAACATGGCCGTAACAACGATAATAGATGGCAACAAAACTCAACATCAAATTTCAAGGCCATTGAAATAGTGCAAGATGGCTTCATTTGGATGAAACATGGCCGTAACAACGATAATAGATGGCAACAAAACTCAACATCAAATTTCAAGGCCATTGAAATAGTGCAAGATGGCTTCATTTGGATGAAACATGGCCGTAACAACGATAATAGATGGCAACAAAACTCAACATCAAATTTCAAGGCCATTGAAATAGTGCAAGATGGCTTCATTTGGATGAAACATGGCCGTAACAACGATAATAGATGGCAACAAAACTCAACATCAAATTTCAAGGCCATTGAAATAGTGCAAGATGGCTTCATTTGGATGAAACATGGCCGTAACAACGATAATAGATGGCAACAAAACTCAACATCAAATTTCAAGGCCATTGAAATAGTGCAAGATGGCTTCATTTGGATGAAACATGGCCGTAACAACGATAATAGATGGCAACAAAACTCAACATCAAATTTCAAGGCCATTGAAATAGTGCAAGATGGCTTCATTTGGATGAAACATGGCCGTAACAACGATAATAGATGGCAACAAAACTCAACATCAAATTTCAAGGCCATTGAAATAGTGCAAGATGGCTTCATTTGGATGAAACATGGCCGTAACAACGATAATAGATGGCAACAAAACTCAACATCAAATTTCAAGGCCATTGAAATAGTGCAAGATGGCTTCATTTGGATGAAACATGGCCGTAACAACGATAATAAATGACAACAAAACTCAACGTCAAATTTGAAGGCCATTGAAATAGTGCAAGATGGCTTCATTTGGATAAAACATGGCAGTAACAACGATAATATATGGCAACAACACTCAACATCAAATTTCAAGGCCATTGAAATAGTGCAAGATGGCTTCATTTGGATAGCACATGGCCGTAACAACGATAATATATGGCAACAAAGCTCAACATCAAATTTCAAGGCCATTGAAATAGTGCAAGATGGCTTCATTTGGATGAAACATGGCCGTAACAACGAAAATAGATGGCAACAAAACTCAACATCAAATTTCAAGGCCATTGAAATAGTGCAAGATGGCTTCATTTGGATGAAACATGGCCGTAACAACGATAATAGATGGCAACAAAACTCAACATCAAATTTCAAGGCCATTGAAATAGTGCAAGATGGCTTCATTTGGATGAAACATGGCCGTAACAACGATAATAGATGGCAACAAAACTCAACATCAAATTTCAAGGCCATTGAAATAGTGCAAGATGGCTTCATTTGGATGAAACATGGCCGTAACAACGATAATAGATGGCAACAAAACTCAACATCAAATTTCAAGGCCATTGAAATAGTGCAAGATGGCTTCATTTGGATGAAACATGGCCGTAACAACGATAATAGATGGCAACAAAACTCAACATCAAATTTCAAGGCCATTGAAATAGTGCAAGATGGCTTCATTTGATGAAACATGGCCGTAACAACGATAATAGATGGCAACAAAACTCAACATCAAATTTCAAGGCCATTGAAATAGTGCAAGATGGCTTCATTTGGATGAAACATGGCCGTAACAACGATAATAGATGGCAACAAAACTCAACATCAAATTTCAAGGCCATTGAAATAGTGCAAGATGGCTTCATTTGGATGAAACATGGCCGTAACAACGATAATAGATGGCAACAAAACTCAACATCAAATTTCAAGGCCATTGAAATAGTGCAAGATGGCTTCATTTGGATGAAACATGGCCGTAACAACGATAATAGATGGCAACAAAACTCAACATCAAATTTCAAGGCCATTGAAATAGTGCAAGATGGCTTCATTTGGATGAAACATGGCCGTAACAACGATAATAGATGGCAACAAAACTCAACATCAAATTTCAAGGCCATTGAAATAGTGCAAGATGGCTTCATTTGGATGAAACATGGCCGTAACAACGATAATAGATGGCAACAAAACTCAACATCAAATTTCAAGGCCATTGAAATAGTGCAAGATGGCTTCATTTGGATGAAACATGGCCGTAACAACGATAATAGATGGCAACAAAACTCAACATCAAATTTCAAGGCCATTGAAATAGTGATAACTTCATTTGGATAC